>NW_002990122.1:775446-1073082 GCF_000003125.1 Talaromyces stipitatus ATCC 10500
TTCAGAAGAATATAGTAGAAATACTCCAGAAAGGCTCCTTCAGCAAGAAAAATACAGCGGACGCTATGACGTCTTTTGGCGATTTGTAGCGGGGTTACTCCAGAGCCAAGATGAAGAACAACTGTGTAGGTTCTTTCAATTGATGGAGGATAAACCGCACGACTTCCTGGGTCCAGCACATCAACGGATTCTCATGCATTGCTTCGGTGAAGTGCCTCCAAACTCCGGCTTAGAGAATCTTCGAACACTGATCGAGGCCCAGTTGAAACAATGGGCACTTTTTGAATACAAGCTTCGGGGAGAAATGACGTTATGCCGTGAAATGGAGTTTCCCGACAATGTCTTGATTAGTATGATGAATGAAGGGGAGCCTGAAGATGTAAAGAATGCTATCCTACAAGCTCTGCGGCATCGATCAAACTTCTCGGTTTGTCTTGTAAACCTGATAGCATATCTTCTAGGACAGAATGTTTCCAGCGACTTGGAGTGGTTTGCCATTAATGCATTAGGCAGACAAACCTCTTTGCCAGACAATATTCTCCAAGCTATAGTGCATCGACTGGAGCATTCTGAATGGTATATAAGGCAGTCCGCCATTGATGCCTTAGACAAATAAGCCTGTTTGTCAGATGATATTCTCCAAGCTATAGTACATTGCCTGGAAGATTTTAAAGGGGAAGTAAGAGAGTCTGCTATTAATACCTTGGGCAAACAAACCTCTTTGCCAGACAATATTCTCCAAGCTATAGTGCATCGACTGGAGCATTCTAAATGGTATGTGAGGCAGTCCGCTATTTATGTCTTTGGCAAACAAACCTCTTTGTCAGACGATATTCTCCAAGCTATAGTGCGTCAACTGGAGGATTCTGAAGGGTATGTGAGGCAGTCTGCCATTGATGTCTTAGGCAAACAAACCACTTTATCAGATGATATTCTCCAAGCTATAGTGCGTCGACTGGAGGATTCTGAAGAATATGTGAGATGGTCCGCCATTTATGCCTTAGATAAACAAACCACTTTATCGGACGATAGTCTCCAAGCTATAGTCCATCGACTGGAGGATTCTAATAGGCATGTGAGGCATCCCGCTATTTATGTCTTTGGCAAACAAACCTCTTTGTCAGATGATATTCTCTAAGCTATAGCGCGTCGACTGGAGGATTCTGATAAGTCTATAAGGCGGACCGCCATTAATGTCTTAGGCAAACAAACTGTTTTGTCAGATGATATTCTCCAAGCTATAGTGCGTCGACTGGAGGATTCTAATGGGTATGTGAGGCAGTCTGCCAATTATGCCTTAAACAAACAGATCACTTTATCAGACAATATTCTCCAAGCTATAGTGCGTCAGCTGGAGCATTCTGAAGAGGATGTGAGGCAATCTGCCATTGATGCCTTAGACAAACAAACCTCTTTATCAGACGATATTCTCCAATCTATAGTGCTTGTGCTTTCCAAGAACACCTCCAGTACAGATTCTGAATCTGTAAGCATGCTACTAAAGCAGGATAACCTCTATGATAGTTTCCAAAATTTTGATGTGGAAACTTTGCGTTCATTATATAGATTATTGGTTCAGCAAAGCTTCAGTGAGCATTTAACTTGCTATATGCAGGATAAGACCTTCTATATTAACATGCCGGATCGACAAAAAAGGGTTTCCTTGGTGCAGAGCAAGGATGTGTTTCTGGATGCGTTTCGAGACGAGGCAGTGGCTTTGGGAAGGCCTCTCACAGCATCAACAGATAACCTTAGATTGCGTTAATTTATTTATCATCTATTACTGTATCACACCGAGTTGCACTGTTAGAATGATACGTCGTGCTAGCGAACCTAATATTAGCGTTGCCACGGTTAGTTTTGGAGCTCGTTGTATGGCCGCAACTGACAGGCTGAAGGAATGACTAGCAGCTGCATGAGATGTGTGCGTTCCTCCTCAACCAGTGCTCCAGGGCACTAGCCGTTCTGCGTATGATGGAAACCTGTTCCAAAGGTCAATGGTTCTGTATCTTGTGATGGCAACAGAATACGAGATAATTTCAAACGACAAAGTGCCAGGTTTACCAGACATTGTCTGGACGCGTGCCCAGACACAGTCGAATATTCCAGAATTGTGTTTTATCATCATACATGTATTGTAAATAAAAATCCGTATCGAGAGGTAAAGTAATGTTTCCGCATTAACATTATTCCTCCACTATTCTATATTTATAGTAGTGTCTTCTTGGCACTGTTTCAGATGAAAGAGAAGAGAGTGTCAGTTGTTACTCTGAAGGTGCAAACTACTGTACTGCCAGGAGGACTGTATCTCGAGGTGACGAACCTGAGCTGCGAAAACTGCTAGAAAGGAGAAGAGAATTATTGAATCGATTGTTATGTTGTGGTTAACGATCCGACGCGGCAACGCTAGCCATGCCCGCGACCCGCGCCGCTATGGGTTGCGACGCGACACGCACCCCAAATCCTGACGACACCCTAACAACACCACCAGGGATACAGCGAAGCAAATCAGGTCGGGAGATTAAGCAACCAGCGTATCTCAGTCAAGAACAGGAAATTGACAACCAAAACAAAACAACACATCTCAAGCATAAGAAAAATAGACTGGCAACAACCCTCTGAGGCAACACGCTCGCCAAGACGACTAACTCTAACCCCAACACCAACAGCAACGAAACAACAACACAGAGGCTGCTCCAGGAAGTAAAGGGCTTACGCGAAGAATTACTGCGAAGGGACACCAAGCACCAGCAAGAGCTACAAAGGCTACATGAAGCCTTGGCAACAACACAACGTGAACTGGAAGAAATCAAAGTCCAAGTTACAAGGACCCACTCCAGCACATGCTCCAGCGACAGACACCCCATAATCATCCAGGAATTGCAGTCTCTACGGAGTGCGATCACTACCCCAACTACCGTAAGTGACCACCCATCGTGGGCAGCAGTGGTAGCAAATGGAAACAAAGCACAAGCAGCCCCAGGGAGCGCACTGCCCGGAGGCAGGAAAAGACAGGCTAGAGAGACCAACTGTATCAGAATAAGCACTCAAAGGGGAGAGGCTGGTGATGACTGCGACAACACTACCATATTTAGGAAAAACCTACCGCCGGAAGTGGCAATGGCCCAAATCCAGACAGCGCTTGCCAATGCACCTGCAACACAGGATACACAAGTTCTAGGGGTCGGAGTCACCAGAACAGGATACCTGATCCGGTTCCACAACAAAGATTAAGCCGACACAGCACGATCCAACACCGAATGGCTGGGAGAACTGGGGAACAACACCAAGCTGGTCCGGCCACGGTTCGGGGTAGTTGTGCACCGAACGCCTACAGAAGAGCTCATATCATTGCAAGATGACGACGCACGCATCCACAAAATCATGGAGGAGAATGAGATGGGACTGCATGGATTTCGAATCAGTCAAATTGCCTGGCTCCAGAAAGACAAAGAGAACGCCATTGGAAAACATGGATCGCTTGGGATCTGGTTCGACAGCCGCGAGGCCGCAGAATGGCTAATGGACCATGGCCTGCTGGTCGGACGCACCCATATTGGCAGCGTGGTACCCTTCCAAGTGAAAGAGAAGAGGTGCTACCAGTGCCAAGGTTTTGGCCATTTGGCATGGGCATGCAAAGAATGGGCACGGTGCGGACACTGTGCCGGTGACCACGATCAACGAAACTGCGCACTAGGCATGAGAGCAAAATGTCTCAACTGTGCTGGAGAACACCCAACTGGTGATAGGACTTGCCCCAGGCCCGCACTGCCTCCATCATTGCAATGACCACACCAAACCTGAGCATACTACAGTTGAACACTATGAAAGCGAGACCCTGCATGGAAGCGCTAATTAACGACCACCAGACACAAAATCTAGACATTGCATTTGATCTGTTGATATGATGATGTAGAGATTCTTCGGTTGACATAGAGCAGACTGCGTCTCCTCGAGTCTCCTTGATACGTTGGTTGGTATAGGCGCCATGCGCTATGATTAACGTGTGTATTGTATGCGGTTAGCGGTGGTTCTTGGATGAGAAGTACCATCCCGATGTTACTGCAATCAAATTATGCACGACAGAAAGACAAATATTAATATTCTCAGTATACGTCCAGCCAACCAATCCTAGCCAAAGGGCAGGAGAGATATCAGTACAGCCGCTGTTGAACAAAATAGAATCCGCTATTCAGTAAGCAACCGAAGCCTCGAGCAGAACGACATCGATCATCATGGCTGGAGACTTCAACCGCCATCACCCAATGTGGAGTCGTAATCGGATCTCCACGGTGGCAATTAAACACGCGGAGGAACTAGTCAGCTTCTTCTAAGGACTTGGACTCCATTCATGCCTCCCCCGGGGCACACCTACATATTGGTCATTAAGCCACCCTGGAAGCACCTCAACCATCGATCTCATGGTCACCAACCACCCAGAGAGCGTCGTAAAATGCCACCTGTACCATGACCACTATGGGTCGGATCACCGGGCCACTTACTCGCAATGGTCCCTTCAACCAGTATGGAACGCAGAACCAAAACCTAGGAAGGCATACGACCGATCAGACTGGGAAAAGATTGGGAAATCAGTGCACGCTCAGATGGCCCCTCTCTCTACAATCCAGTCGATCACAGAGCTCGATAGAGTAGTAGAAAAGCTCATCTCCTGTACAACAAAGGCCATAGACCAACACACGCCAGAAATGAAACCATCACCGTACGCCAAACGATGGTTCTCCCCAGAGCTGAAATTACAACAAGGAGAGGTCAACAGGGCCCGTCGCAAATGGCAAGAGAGCTGCGCCACAAGAGGCCGCCAACACACAGTATTGAATGCCCTTTTCCAAGACATGCAAAGAAAACGCCACGCGTGGGCGCGAACCATCGAGAAAGTCAAATCACAACACTGGAAGGAGTTCCTTGATAAGGCGGGAGAAGGACATCTTTGGAAAGCAGCATCATACATGAAACCGCGGGAATCGTATAGCTGTATTCCACCACTAAAAGACGGCATAAATGAGGTGGTAGACAATGCATGTAAAGCCAAATTGTTCATGGACGCATTCTTCCCCAAGATGGCAGCACCAGAAGCCATGGAAGACCCAGAACACAATGAAGAAATTCGATGGGATCCAATCACTAAGGAAGAGGTCTACCGAGCCCTACAGCGCATGAAAACCAGGAAGGCTCCAGGAGAAGACGAAATCCCAACGCTGGTATGGAAGCAAATTTGGCCGTACCTCAGCGAAGAGATCTTCCAGATCTTCACAGCATCAATTAACCTCGGATATTACCCACAACAATGGAAAAGAGCGAGAATCGTGGTCCTCCGGAAACCGAACAAACCGGATTATGCCATCCCGGGAGCGTACCGACCGATCTCGCTCCTGAACACGCTTGGCAAGGTCCTAGAAGCGGTTATTGCAAAACGTCTCTCTTACTACGCAGAGACCTATAACCTACTGCCAAACACTTAGTTTGGCGGTAGACCAGGACGCAACACAGAACAGGCACTTCTGATACTGTCTAATGCAATTGACAAGGCATGGCTCCGATCCAAGGTAATAACGCTGGTCGCGTTCGATCTCAAAGGGGCCTTCAACGGGGTCAATGGAGGTGTTCTCGACAGCCAACTCAAAGCGAAAGGGATTCCGTCGGTTCTCCGAGCCTGGATCACTAGCTTTATGGAAGAGCGGACCGCTAGCATTACCTTTGACGATTTTGAATCACCATAGTTCCCCTGGAGAACGCGGGTCTGGCCCAAGGATCTCCATTATCGCCAATACTGTTCATCTTTTTCAACGCTGATTTGGTAAACCAGCCGGTCGACCACAAAGGCGGCTCATCAGCGTTCATTGATGACTATTTCCGATGGGTCATGAGATTGTCCGCAGACGAGAACCTCCGAAGACTGCAGGAGGACAACATTCCACGGATCGAACAGTGGGCGAAACAAACAGGCTCATACTTCGCGGCAGAGAAAACAGAACTAATCCATCTGACCCGGAAAAAGAACAAGCTGAGTAAAGGACAGCTGATTATACAGGGCACCACCATCAAAGCAAGCACCACCGCCAAACTCCTCGGCGTGGTATTCGATAATGAGCTCCGATGGAAACCGCATGTACAACAGGTGTTAAAGAGAGCCACGAGAGTCAACACGGCGCTGGGTGGCCTGCGATATCTGCGCCCAGGCCAAATGCGACAATTATACCAAGCCTGCGTCACCCCGATTGTAGACTACGCGTCCATGGTCTGGCACAGCCCCACGAAAGATAAGATGCATCTCAGGGCCCTCAACACAGTCCAGAGATCAGCGCTCATACGAATTCTGTCAGCATTTAAGTCGGTGGCGACCGCCACTATGGAAGTCGAACTGTTCACACTACCGACCCGCCTTCGTCTCCGCCAGAGAGCGCAGATAACCATTGTCAACTTACTCACACTCCCGTGGGACCACCCGATACAAGGAGTACTATTGAGGGCCAGAAGACGACGGGATAATGGTGGCAATGGCAGCGGCCCGCAATTTCCCCTTGCTAAAGCCATGAAAACCATGAGCCTTGAGCAATTCAGCAGATTAGAGACTATCAATCCCAAACTGACAGCCCCGTAGAAACTACCAGCATTTAAGGAAATTGACATCAACCCAGACCGAGAAAAGGCACGGAAGAACGCCGCATCCCTCCTCGCAAACCCTCACCAAGTGGTCTACTCCGACGCCTCAGGACATGACAACCACTTGGGGGCAGCGGCAGTGGTCCTAGACCGCAACCAGAACATAGTGGCGTCTCGCAAAACGGCTATAGGCTCAATGGCACATTGGTCCATCCACATAGCTGAGCTAATTGGCGTCTACTACGCAATCAGTCTGGCGCTCAAAATCTTCCACCAAAACGGACAGTCCACCAGACCCGGAGCGGGTGAAGCAATAACAATCCTGAGTAATAGCAAGTCAGCAATACAAGCCATCAAGAACCCACGCAACACATCTAGACAAAGAGTGATCGAGGCAATCAACCAGTCAGCTTACGAACTAGATAGCCGCGGCATTCCTCTCCGTCTCCAATGGATCCCCGGTCACTGTGACGATCTGGGGAACGATGCAGCGGACCGCCTAGCCAAGGCAGCGGTTGGCCCGACTAAGACACACCCCTTCTGTCGACCGGTCTCGCGGGAGAAAGCGGCAATTCGAAGACAGATCTTAAAGGAATGGGAAGACGAATAGAAGACATCCAATAAAGGAACCCACCTACGGAGAATTGATACCAAGCTCCCGGCCATCCGTTCCCGCCGGCTATACCAATCGTTGCCCCGGAACCGGGCTTACTTACTAACTCAACTACGAACAGGACACTCTTGGCTTGCAACCCATGGGAAAGCTCTCCGGCATCGCGAGGATAATAAATGTGAATGTGGAGCGAAAGAAACGGTCGTCCACATTCTAATCGACTGCCCGAGATTAACAACAGAACGACAGAGACTACGGAAGGAGGCCGGCGACGCGTTCGGCAACGTATCGCTCATGCTTGGAGCAAAGGGACAAGGGATTACTAGCAGCTCTGCGCCAGGCGGCATTCTAGATGCTGTTCTGGACTTTGCGGAAGCATCTCAAAGGTTTTGTAGCCGTGGGCCAAAGGACCCACAACAACAGAACCCAAGGCAAAGGCCGACCACAGGCCCCTAGGCGAGGCATAAAGTTCGCCCGTAAGAAATGTGACGATGACTGTAATTAGAGCTACAAGGATACAGATAGTGGTTGTAACCTGCATATCGCTAGAGTAGCGAGGGGTCAGGGTAAATGAAATCATCCATCCATCCATCCATCCATCCATACTGTACTGCCAAGATGTTCTTCACCACAATTTGTGCACAGCTTCTGCTCCGGGTTCCTGCTTTGATTCCTCATATTGAAATGGCAATTAATACTGACCCATACATTTCAGGAAAATGGATAAAAGAATAATTTGATAAACTGCTTCTCCAACCATTACTTAGCCTGAATCAAAGTGAGCCTATAACCATCACGATTGGGATTGAAGCATTAGATGAATATGAACATGCGGGCGACATACGGGCCATACTTCAACTTCTGCCCCAGGTGCAGAAATCAAAATCTATACGTCTCCGAATATTCTTGACTAGCAGACCTGAATTGGCAGTCTGCCTTGGCTTTAATCAAGATAATTCTTATCAAGATCTTGTCCTCCATGAACTTCCCAAGCCCAAGATTGAACACGACATCCGCGTGTACCTGGAAGACAAGCTTTCTAAAATACGTGATGAACGCTTATTCTCTAACGACTGGCCCGGGAATGAAGCTATCAAAGAATTGGTGCAGATGGCTGTTCCATTATTTATTTTTGCCGCCACGACATGCCGCTTTATTAAGGAAGGAACACATCCAAAAAAGCATCTTCAGGACTTTCTTAAATTCCAAGTAACCACATCTGCATCTCAGATAGGCAAAGTTTACCTCCCTATCTTAAATCAACTCATGGGAGATAAAGAGGACGACCCAGAAGAGCTTCTGAAAGAATTCCGGGATATTGTTGGGGTTATTATTCTTCTTGCTACACCACTGTCCGTCAAGTCGCTTGCACGGCTTCTTAATCTGCCTGAACAAACTATCAACGAACTATTAGATCTATTACACTCAGTGCTGAACATACCAAGCGACAAAGATGTTCCAATCCGAATCCTGCACTTATCTTTTCAAGACTACCTCTTGACCACGGAAAGCCTTTTCCATATAGATGAGAGAAAGACATACCAGAAGATAGCACTGCATTACCTTCATGTCATAAACACGAGTCTCAAGCATAATATTTGTGGCCTACCAAGTTACAGGACACAGCGAGATGATATTGACAGGCAGGCTGTAAATCAGAATCTCTCAGCGGATCTGCAATACGCCTGTCAGTACTGGGCATACCATCTTAATCATAGCGAAGCTCGTATTGTTGAGTCCCTAGCTTTTGATTTTTTGAAAAAGCATTTTCTTCACTGGTTGGAGGCGCTGAGCCTAATGGGTGTTATATCAGAAGCAGTAGCAATGATAGATGCGGTACAGTCTGGGGATGGGGTAAGTTTCCCCTATCATCTATACTTGACACATAACTAAGATTATAATTACAGAAGGGCATAGATGTTGAAATTTCTGGCTTTCTCTATGATGCTAAACAATTCATTCTTAAAAACACTTACATTGCGGGTATTGCTCCACTCCAACTTTACAGTTCCGGGCTAGTATTTTCACCAATGCAAAGTATTGTTAGAAGGATATTTTCTGGTAGTATACCCAAACACTTGCACATACTACCACAGGTGGAGAATTTATGGAGCCCAGGACTACAAACACTCGAGGGCCATTCAGATTCAGTTCGTTCAGTGGCCTTCTCTCTGGATGGGCAAACCCTAGCCTCAGGCTCTGATGATAAGACTGTCAAGCTTTGGAATATCAAGACTGGCTCTGAACTACAGACCCTTCGGGGCCATTCAAGTTCGGTTCATTCAGTGGGCTTTTCTCCGGACGGACAAACTCTAGCCTCAGGCTCTAGCGATGACACTATCAAGCTCTGGAACGTCAAGACTGGCTCTGAACTACAGACCCTTCGGGGCCATTCATACTCGGTTCATTCAGTGGCCTTCTCTCCGGATGGCAAACCCTAGCCTCAGGCTCTAGCGATGGACACTATCAAGATCTGGAACGTCAAGACTGGCTCTGAATTGCAGACCCTTCGGGGCCATTCAAGTTCGGTTCATTCAGTGGCCTTCTCTCTCCATACCGTAGAAAATCCTGCCACTAGGTCCGCCACCATTCCACAACTCCATCATAATTGCGGCCTGACTTCATACAGTATTAATCCTCAAATATCTTTATCAAACAACTGGGTTGCATTGGGAGGTGAGAATCTACTGTGGCTTCCTCCCGAGCATCGTCAATTTGAAACTTCAGCTGTCAAGGATGCCACCCTTGCTCTTGGGTATAGTGACGGGCGAGTTTCTATTATAGGATTTCATACGCTGTAGATTGAATTTTGTTGATTGATATATACTCTCTATTATTTATTAATCTCTCTTTAAAAGGAGGGCCTGGGATATCCGAGCATTATATAGTATTCCATTTTATCTAGTTTCACATTAGGGGCTCCAGAAACAAAAAGAGTGTATACTGCGGTGACACCAGTTTCCGGAAACCCTGTAGGTGAGAACTCAATGCAAATACGAGTTCAATATCGAACGTGTTGAAGGAGATTGAGACAGATGTAGGTTTAGAGGCGAGAGACATAACAAGAGGAGCAGTACAGTCTGTGTGTGTGTGTGTGAATTCATACCCTGACCCCTCGCCGAAGCGATATGCAGGATACCACTATCTAATCCTTATCTATGTCTATGTACATCAATCCATTACATAAAGACGAATTTAGAGCCTCGTCACGGCCTATGGTGGCCAACATGCCTGGTACTCTGTCAGCGGCCCTACGGCGCCCGGCTTTGAAACCTCTGTGATGCCTCTGCAAAGTCGAGTACTGCACCTAAGATGCTACCGCCTTGCATATCACCCTCCTTACCTTGCTTACCTTGAGATCCTCCTCCCAGCATGTCCGAGATATTGTTAAATGCAGTCCCGATCTTCTTCCGTAGTTCTTGTCGTATGGTCTTCAATTTGGGACAGTGAATCAGGACGTGAACCACTGTTTCTATCGCTCCACATTCACACTTGTCATCCTCTCTATGGCCATGTAGTTTGCCATGTGTTGCTAGCCATGAGTGGCTGGTTCGGAGTTGGGTGAGCAGGTAGGCTCGATTGCGTGGTAGCGAGCCATACATTCTCCAGGTACGAACTGCGGGTAGATTTCTATCTATCCGCCAAAGGTGGCCACCGTTCTTGGACGTCTTCCATCCCCGTTCCCATTCTTCTTGGATTCGGTTGCGGATGAAACCTTTTTCTCGTGAGAGAAGATGTTGGAAGGGATGTTCTTTATCTAGGCCAACTGCTTCTTTAGCCAGTCGATCGGCCGCCTCGTTTCCCAGGTCACTATAGTGTCCTGGTACCCATTGGAGTCGGAGCGGAATTCCCCGTGCTTTTAACTCCCGAGCTGATTGCCGAACCGCTTGAATAATCCTCTGGCCCGACTTGTTCCGTGCATTCGAGATAGCCTGTAATGCTGACATGCTATCACTGAGGATAGTTGCTGGTTCCTGTTGGCTTGCTGTGGTGTCCCAGTTTTCTAACGCGATCTTAAGGACAAGGCTGATAGCATAATATATTGCCATGAGCTCAGCTGTATATACTGACCAGTATTCCATGGAGCCAATACAGACTTTCCGGTGTTGGATGATGTGCTAGTTCTGATCTAGAGCTACCGCTGCAGCTCCTAGAACATTCTGTTGGCCTGATGCATCCGAGAAGACTGTGATACCGGCTGCTTTTTGTCTAGCAGATGCTTTCTCTTTAGCTTTGTCGTGGTCTGCTTCAATGTCGATTTCTATAAATGCTAGTGTCTGCCACGGTGGTGGGGGTGTTGGATCAATTGTCTCCAGAGCCTGGAGTCGAGTGAGGTTCATTATCCGCAGGGTCTCTGCTAGAGGAAATCGAGGTCCACTTCCTATATGGTTGCTCCGCGTTACTGCTCGGGTCACTACTGTATGGCCTGGGTGATCCTCTGGAAGGGTGCTGAGGCGGGCAGCCACTATTTGGGCACGTTGTTTAAGTCGTAAATTGGTTGGAAGCACATAGGCTTCCACCTCTAGGGCTGCCGTGGACGCCGTCTTGAAGGCAGAGAGAATGCGAATAAGGGCGGTTCGTTGTACAGTTCCCAGTGTTCTCAGGTGTATCTTATCCTTTAGTGGGTTGTGCCAGACGGTGGATGCATAATCCACGATTGGTGTCACGCATGCTTGGTAGATTTGTCTCATCTGCTCTGGGCGGAGGTGTCTCAGTCCCCCCAGGGCGATATTCACCTGGGTTGCTCGCTTGACTGCTTGCTGCACATGTTCCTTCCACCGCATCTCCTTGTCAAAGATCACGCCTAGAAGCTTTACTGTATCGCTTGGCTTGATTACCGTCCCATTTATTATGATCTGTCCTACCCCGTGCTGTCTTTTGAACCTTGTTAGATGGATTAGTTCTGTTTTCTTCACGTTAAATGAGGATCCCGTTCGTCAGGCCCATGCCTCGATGCGGGGGATATCCTCTTCCTGAATCTTTCTAATATTGTCTTCTGCAGACTGACCGGCTCGCCATCGAAAATAGTCATCAATAAACGCTGACGCGCCGCCATGGTGGTCGACTGGCTGGTCGACCAGGTCGGAGTTGAAAAATCTAAATAAGATTGAGGACAGCGGGGATCCCTGTGCCAGACCAGCATGCTCGAGCGGGGAGATCTCCGTCTGAAAATCATCGAAGGAGATGCCGGCGTACCTGTTCTCCATGAAGCTCCGGATCCAGCGCCTGGCTACGGTTGGGATGCCTTTGGCCTGTAGGCGGGCGTCAAGGCTTGAATCATTCACTCCATTGAATGCTCCTGTGAGATCAAATGCCACCAGCGTGATCACCTTTGACCGTAGCCATGCGCGATCAATCGCGTTTGCCAGGGTTAGGAGCGCTTGTTCTGTGTTTCGTCCTGGCCGGCCTCCAAACTGGGTGTCTGGAAGTAGTTTATAGGACTCAGCCCAGAATGACAGTCTGCGAGCCATGACGGCTTCTAGTATCTTCCCTAGGGTATTCAGTAGAGAAATAGGTCGGTATGCTTCTGGTACACCATAGTCTGGCTTCCCGGGTTTCCTCAGCACTATGATTCTCGCTTGCTTCCACTGGTGAGGATAGTGGCCTAATTCTACTGATCTTGAAAAGATGTACGTGATCATCTTCTGGAGATATGGCCATAGATGTTTCCAGACAAGGGTTATGATCCCATCCTTCCCCAGGGCCGTCGTTCCCTTAGCGGCTTTGAGTGACCGATGTACCTCCAGTTCGGTGATTGGGTACCATGGTATTCCCTCTGAGGGTGGTACTGGGTCTTCTATTTCTGGGTCTGCCATCTTCGGGAAGAAGGTTTCTAGGAGCACTCTGGCCTTTGCGTCGTTTTCGGTGATTTCTTCGGATCCCACTTTTAGTGGCGGGATATTTGTATAGGGGTCTCGTGGGCGCATGTATGTTGCTGCTTTCCAGAGGTGGCCTTCTTGGGCCTTGTCTAGGAACTCCTTCCAATGGGCGGCTTTGACCTTCTCGATGGTTCTAGTCCATTCTCGTCGTTTATGACGCATGTCGTTGAAGAGGGATGTGGTAATTGGGTGGCTGCTGCCTAGGGTAGCACAGCTGCTCTGCCATCTTCTATGAACTTGGTTTACTATAACCTGTTGGGATTTGAGCTCTGGGGTGAACCATCGTTTCGAGTAGGGGGATGGCTTCTGTAGAGGCACCTGTTGATCAAGGACTGTCGTTGTTGCTTCAACTAGTCGGTTAACTTCATAGTCGAGGTCTGCGGCGGAGCTTATCTCAGGTCCTTGACCAAGTAGTTCCAGCAAGGCTGAGCCGATTTTATCCCAATCCGCTCTGTCATATGCTCTCTTTGGTTTTGGGTTTTCGTTGCGTTCTGGTCGTAGGTCCCATTCGGAGTATGTTCCGCGATGGTCTGAACCGTAGTTGTCCCGATAGAGTTGGCATTTCATAAGTTTTGCAGGGTCATTGGTGAGCGTCAGATCGAGGACTGATGCCTTCCCTGGGAGGCTTGGTGACCAGTATGTTGGCGTGCCTGGGGGTAGGCACCATTGGAGTTTGTATGTCTGGAAGAAGTTTATTAACTCTTCCGCTTGAGATGTAAAAACATGGCTAACGGGGCGGTGGCTCCATGCCGGGTGATGTCGATTGAAGTCTCCAGCTAGAATAAGCCTTGTGGTCTTATTGGGCTCCTTGGTATACTCTTCAATGGTGTTTTTAATCTCCGCTAGTATCGGTTCAGCAGCGGTCGTGCTAGCGGCTTGGTGCGCATCCAGTGGTGGGATGTACACTGAGAAGATAAGGAACTGTATCTCCGCAGTCCATATTCTGATTGCTACCAGATCTAGGTGATTGCACTGGATTTGGCAATGGGAGGAGGTCGAAATTCTTTTATTCACATAAATCAGGCTGCGGTATCGGGTGGATTCGTCGGTATTTGAGTATGTTGGTTAGTATAGCCGCCAAGCACTGTAGTTCACATGGGTGCGGTATGTGGTAACTGATGGTTCTTAGATCAAAAGTAGATCAAGGTTCTGGCTCTGGTGGTCATTAATGAGGGCTTCCATTCCTGCCCTGGATTTCCAGACGTTCAGCTGTAATAAACGTAGTGTTGATGACATTATTGGGAGGAGTTCAGGTTAAGAGGTGCTTGGCACCTCTTATGTCCAGTAGGATGTTCCCCATTGCAGTCTGCACACCTTGGCCTTATGCCTGGAGGGCAGTTACGTTGATCATGCTGGCCGCTGCAGTGGCCGCATTTTACCTGTTCTTTGCATGACCAGGCTAGATGGCCAAACTTCTGGCAGTGGTAGCATCTCTTTAGTTCAACTTTGTAGGGTTCCACACTTCCAATGTATCTTTGTCCAACTAGGAGGCCATTATTGATGATTGATTCTGCGGCCTCCGGTGTATTCAGCTAGATGCCCATCGATGCGGCCTTTCCCAGCGGTCTATCCTTCTTCTTGAGCCATGCAATATCCTCGATTTCAAATCCTTTCTCGGCCAGGTCATTTTCTTCCATGATCTTCTCAATCCCTTCTCTCTTTTCCTTCTCCAAGTCAAAGTCCTCCGTTGGCACTCGGTGAACCACAATGCCGAATTGGGGTTTGACCAGCTTGGTTTCGTTCCCCAATTCTTCCAGCCATGCGGTGTTGTTCTGGGCTGTTTTGGCCGACTAAGCATCTCTGAATCTGATTACATAGCCTGTTTTAGTGGTGCCAACACCTGCTACCTGTATATCTTTAGTGGATTCTATGTTTGATAAGGTGGTCCTGATATGTTTGTTGGCAGTATCAGTAGGCAGGAACCTTGTGAAGTTGTCATTGTTATTTCCATTGTTATCCGTTGCCTCTGGCTGTGCAGTACTGATCCGGACGCAGTTCAGTTCTTTCTGGGGTCGTGGGAGTATATTGATCGTTGGTGGGATTGTGGAGGCTACTTCAGCCCATGGGTTTGGGGGTAGGATTGTAGTTGCCTGGTTCTCAATCTGGGTGCGTAGCGCCTGAATCTCTTCCTGTAATTTCACATTCTGTTCTCTCAGGGTGATTTGTTCCGTTTTGATTTCACGGACTTCTGCCCTTGCTAGCTCGATTATGTTGGTCTGTTGGGTGATGACTTTCTTTAGGCTGCTAACGAGGCTCGCAACCGTCTGGTATGTAATTCTTTTGCCATCGTCCAATGAGGGAAATTTAACCACTGGGGCTCGTAGGGTTTCTGCTGGGTGGTTCTGTCTCCGACCTGGGGCTGTTGGGATGGCCTCATTCCGTGCAGAGTTTTCCAGCGTCTGCGGACCGCCTTCGGGTACTGCCATCGGGCCGTTTTTAGCTCCCGTTCGGCACACCTCCTCGATCACGGTCTTTGAGTTCCTTCTATTCTGACCGTACAGCTCTCCGCATTCCGGTATCTTGATTTTCCAGTTTGTGGATACTACCGAGCAGTACAGTCTGTGTGTGTGTGTGTGAATTCATACCCTGACCCCTCGCCGAAGCGATATGCAGGATACCACTATCTAATCCTTATCTATGTCTATGTACATCAATCCATTACATAAAGACGAATTTAGAGCCTCGTCACGGCCTATGGTGGCCAACATGCCTGGTACTCTGTCAGCGGCCCTACGGCGCCCGGCTTTGAAACCTCTGTGAGAGCAGTACAGTCATTCTCGAAATCGGCTTGACCAACCAACATTGATGACTCTCTTCTTGCCCACTGCCAAGACCTTGGTCTGACACTTTTGTGGAGTTACCTGCTTTTAACTGAGGGCTGCTGTAAATTGCTGGCTATGTAAAATATAAAATATACACAGTATCGTATCTGTATTACGGCTCGTCATGATTGAGCTCCACTTAAGCGATCTAAGTTAGAGGACACCAAGGTATGACGTAAGTCAATAGAAAGGCGGTGAACATACAAGCACGGACTAGGGTATAGGCAGTACTCGACTTTCAACCCCGCAGTTTCATCAGAACCATCATCAATCGTCTTTGTCCAGAATTATGTCATCAGGCAAAGAATTTACTAAGCACAAACAAAAATGTCGATATCACAATAATAATCCATCTTGGTGCAGCGCAAAAACTCAATATGGCGATGAATGTATGCAATCTGTTTGGGGGTCCAAGGATGGCTACATGCCAATATGCCGCCAACACCAGAAACAGTGCATAAAGGCCAGTTACTGCCGTGCTTTACAACCATGTGGATATCCATGCAACGGGAAGATAAAATGGGTGCCTCATCTCCAAGTCTATTTTTGTGACAGGCACCGAACTGAGGCCCCCTGCTACTTCTTACAGAAGCTTCCTCTTGAAATTCGATATGAGATATATTACTATCTCTTTCCGAGCCAGTTCATCCCAGCCAAGCGAGGAGACGATATCTACAATAGAAAAAAGGCAATCTTGCAGGTTAACAAACAGATCTATGAAGAGGCACGTATAATTCTCTACCGCCAAACGCAATTCGGTATCGAGGTTACAGAAAACACGGTCACGATGATGGGGATCTGCCGTGCGCGAATACCAGAATCGTACCAACTTGGCGATGGACCGGTTACACAGTCCATCAAAAGCTTTAATCAGCATTTGCGGCAACTAGTGTCCCCGTCATCTTCTCTATCTTCTCTATCCTCTAATATTCCTCTACCCGGGGCTACTACTTCTGCTACTACTTCATGCGATGCATGGATAGAATTTCCTGCAAAAGAGCCTCTTTGGCGCCAGATACGGTCCTTCCGTATCGAGATCAAGCCTCCTTCATTCGCACCAAATCATCCTGAGAGTTTCAAGAAAAGATTTACCCTGCTTTACGATATGACTTGTCGGGTTTTAGAACATGTGGAGGTCATTCGACCCTGTATAAGACGATTGAGTATTGTTCTCAATATGTACCCGATTGCAGTATACCCCATTATCGTTCAGGGACGAATCATCAAAGCGATTCTTAATTATTGCATGCCCGTATGGAATGTGGAACAGCTCAAATTCTATATTGCATTCACATCTAGCCGGGAGCCGTCATCGCTGTTCGATATACTGGGGGATCCAATCCTTAAAGTTAGGAAATTCTTCCAAAACGACACTTCTACTCTTCAGGAGATACTAAATGAATCACGAATCCAGATAAATATATACCGAGATCAGGTTTCTTCATCTCCGAAGATCAATCTTCCATCAAGAAAAATCCCTCGAAGCGCGTTATATCAGATGGAGGCGGCAATTAAGATGCTTTGCCACCCTTTTATTTCAAACTTTATCCCACAGCGAATGGCCCAGGTAAAAAAGGAACACATCTTAGCCATTATCGCAGAGCGTGAACAAGATGTGCAAGCTTTCCAGGCAGCCTGTGGCAGTATTTCTGCGATTTTTGGTTCATACACCCAGGCGCAGACAAATTTAGTAAAAATGATTTCACAAGCGATAGAGAATACAATCATGGAGCCAATGAAGCAGAGCACTAGTGAGGAGGGAAGCTAGACATAGGGACTTGCATGGATAGAGATCCACTCAATCAGTACTGTTTGTTGAATTAGTGTTTGTAGTTACATTATAACTAGTACCTTGAACAGGAGACGTTGTCCTAACGATCTGTCGGAACTAAAACGGTAGCCAAAACACCACTCTACCGAAAAGGAGATCCCCTTGGTGGGTCTTTATGGTATTGGTTTGTGTGTGTGTGTGTATTTAACGGCCGTGGTTCGTGACTCACACGCTTCCCACCGATCCCTGCTGGGACATAGGCCGCCGAGGGGTAAGCCTCGGGCTTCGAATCATCTATCGGATTATATACAAATAATAGATCTTTGGCGCATTTCCATAGCTGCCGTGGTCTTACAGGAAGGTCCACTTCTGAGTGGTCTTTAGATATTTGCCAGCTGTAATGGTCCACCTACACTCCATGACCTATCATTCTGCACCATCATAGTTCAATAGTAAGTTTTACGAAGAGAGAAAGAAGGGAAGAAAAAGGAAAAAGAAAGAGAAAGAGGAAAGTAGAGGAAGTATAGGACTGTCTTAGCTAGGCGCTAAGGAGGGGTTGGCGAGGGCAGATGTCCTCAAAGAAGCGGGTCTCTGCTAGCTATGTGGCTAGCTTTTGGGCTCCTTTTGCAGTGCCTAGTAGAAAAGAGATAACTTCAGAAGGGGGCCCCGGGGGGCAAGGCGCTCGTCTCTTGGCTATGTGGCAGAAGAAGAAATGCAGAGGTGCTTTTCGTGCTCCACATCGACAGAGAAGATAAGCATCATCATGATTAAAACATTCGTGGTAGTTTGAAAAGTCACTATGACCAGTACGGGCCGCGATGATACGGCTAAGGTCAAGTCTGTTGAGTTGAAGCTCTGTAGGGCGTTTAGGAGTTGTAGTTATTTCTAGATTTTGATATGTTTATAGAGCCACAGTCTGCCACTGTGTCTGAGTAGCGGAATGGGATTGTGTCTTGGCGTATCTCTTTAGCGAGGCATATGAGGACTTGTGTGGATAGGAAGGGATAGAGGCAGCTCCTTCTTTGGTAGCAAGATCAGCCGCTTCATTCTTAGGGATTTTAGCGTGTCCAGGGACCCATCGGATTTGGATTAAACAACTTTTAGTATATGGAAGTCTTTCGCGGAGTGGCTAGGCGGCTGCAAGAGTGCGAAAGGATTCAAAGACTTCTTGGGAAAATCCTGTGGAGGGAGATAGGAGGCGTGTAGCAACTTCCAGGTTGTCAAGGCAGATCTATAGGTTGGTAGTAAATCGAGCTGTTGGGTATGCTATTGCTGCTTAAGTACCAGCTAGAGCTGCTTCTGCTTCTACGTCGAAGACCTCTTTCCTGTGTCCGTATGAGAGTGAGAAGCGGAGTAACTAATGGTGTGCTTGAAATACAACATAGCTACCCCCAGCATGTCCATTTACTAGCCTAGAACCATCTGAAAAGACTATAATATTAGTGCTAGGGATGGTGTGTTGGAAGTCCATGAAATCAGCCGCTGCCTGTTCCTTAGTGCGTCCCATAGGAGCTCCTATTCGAGCTTGGGCATTCTCACGCGACTCGCGTGGAAGCCAGGGAGCATATTGGAGAGGGTTTATTTATTCAGAGTTAGGGAGGGCTAGGACATGGCGGGCAAATTGGCTGAGTTGTCGGCTGTTGCTGGAAACCTGTTCTGCACGCCTTCGGAGTGGGTGGTCAGGATCAAGACGCCGTAGGCAGACAGATGCAAGGAGGGCTATTTGATCTAATTCAATTTCTGGTGGAGAGAATCCAGACTCTCGATATAGAACAGGTATTGGGGTTGTGCGGAAAACTGGAAGGACCGCTCTTGCGCCTGTTACTATTACTTTAGTTAGTTTCTCAAGATGTTCTCTAACTCAATTTGAAATCTGGGAGTGATCACCAGGTTTCAGCGCCATAGTATGCTTTATGGAGTACACAGGCTGATACAGCCTGTTGTAGTAGATGAGGTTTAACTCCTCGGACAGTATTCCCTAGTGAGCGAAGGGCGTTAGCTACAGTAAGGGCTTTAGATGCTGTTTTGCCAATATGCCATTTAAAAGTTAGCTTTTTGTCGTATAGAATTCCTAGCCAGCGTAGATATGGCTGTTTAGTATTTTCTAAGACAATAATTGATCTGGCTTTCACTGAAGGTGTGCTGGTTAGATTCTGGTCTGCTTTATGTCGGGAGAAGTGAAGAAGCTCATACTTATCTGGTGCAAATGTAATGCCCTCCGCAGCGCCCCAATTAAGAGCTTCTTGGAGTGAGTTTGATAGGGCTTTGCAATTAGTGTCAAGAGATAAGAGATCGCTAGGTTAGCTGCATCGTCCGCGTAGCCAAATCTTTTCCTTGGGTTTCCTAGACGGAATAGGGGCGCTATGTAGAGCATGAAGAGAATACCAGAGACTAGGGATTCTTATGGTAGGCCACAGGCAATATCTGTTGAGGGGCCGATCTCTCCATCGAGTCGGATCTGGACTAATCGCCCAGTGGCGAAGAAGGCAATCCAGAGTATAAGATTAGCAGGCCAGCCCTGCTCGCGTAATCTGCGGATCAGTCTGCCGAGAAGCACGGCATTAAAGGCGCCCTTAACATCCAGGGTAAGAAGTGAGGCAGTCATGCCTTGATTTAGTGCTTGCTCAACATTATGCGTTAGGCATATGGTCAGATTAATTACAGATCTTAGTGGGAGAGCTCCAAACTGTTGCCTTGCTAGTACTTTGTAGTGTATGGAGATCCATGCCATATTCCGCGCCACCAGGCGTTCAAGTCCTTTACCCAGGACTGAGAGGAGAGCAATCAGTCTTTTTTGGTTTCTGGATAATTGCTAAGATTGCATGTCGAAAGCATTTTGGGTGGTAACCAATCTTTAGACAACCTTGATATAGCATTAGTACCTTATCCTTGATCAAATGCCATGCTACTTTGAGTATGCACGTTGGGATTTCGTTGGCGCCAGGAGCTGTGTTTCCTGCGTGAAGTACTGACTTCTCCACCTGTAACATCGATATATCTGGGAAGTAGAGACTAGTGGAAGGCACTGCTGGGGAGTCCAGAGGTATATCTCCTGCCTCAGCCAAGTTTTGGAGAAGATTGCGAACTAGTACATCTCGTTTCTCATGTACAGCAACTGCTGGGAAGCTGTTGGGTCTCATCGGATCCCTCAGTGGAGGGCTTCGAAAGGTGCCTGTAGACTTATGCCATTTACTCATATCGAAAACATCCTTCATTTGTGTTACTGTAGAGAGCTTATCTTGCCAAAATTGTCGTTGAGACCGCCTAGTTATCCGGCGGAAGTCTGTTTTTGAGCAGAGGCCTGAGCGGTAATTGTGTGAAGCTTTTTTGCAGTTATCGTTCCACCATGGTTGTCCTATGCCTTGTGACATGGTTCTCATAGCAGAGCCTGCATATGCTCCTTGGATTGCAGATGTTAGTTTTTTAGCAAGTGCGTCAAGGTCTTCTTTTGTCGTGGCTGAGCTCTCGATATCAGCGAGATTAGAGGTAAGGAGTGAGAGGAAGCAGGTGTGGTCTAGTGTGTCAAATCTCAGTTTCTGGGCTGTTTCCAGATATCTCTGATCCCACGGTACAGTGGTGATCAGTGGTCGGTGATCTGAGGTTGCGTCTAAGTGGCTCGCTATGCTGGCCTTGGCTCCCGCGAGTGCTAGAGGGCTTGAGGCAAAGCTGAGGTCCAACACGTTTCCCCTATCATGTGTGGGACAATCTATGTCGGAGATGAATACTAGACCCTGGAGATCCAGCCAATTAATAAATGGCTCTGCGAAGTTTGTGGAGCTGCGGTTTAGCGATGGCTGCCATCTATTGTGTAGTAGATTTAGGTCGCCTGCGAGTATTGTTGCTTGAGGGAAGTACGCCTCTGGAAGGGTGCTAAGGGCTTTCGCGGCTTCACCTGCTCTGATGGAGCCTGCTGGGGCATTATAGACGTAACTATTAGAGCTGACTTTCCTGTGGGCGAGAAAATCTGAAGGAAAAGGAGATCTGAGACCTCTTTCGTGTCAGTTGTGAAGGGGCGTAGCTGGGAGGTTCGGATGCCTTTCTTTTTTCGGACACAGGTGAGGACTCGTGGCCTGCCACTTATTGCCCAACTGTCAGTTGGGGAGAAGCATTCGTATGATGGATGTTTCTTTGTAATCTGTCGGTTGAGATCCTTGAATATGTATGGTTCTTGGATTAGGATAATGTCAATGTCGTTAGTATATGCCAGTGTGAGAACTATTTCGTGTGCGTCTGGCGCGTGCCCTACATTTAACTGTAGGATTTTGAGAGGCGCCTTTTGAGTTGGGTAGTGATAGATCATAGCTCCTGTTCAAGAAGAGAGGTAAACCGGTTCTGTGGCTGAGGGGTTGTAAAGCGGACTGCACGAGCTGTAATTGGAGGATCTTCAGTAGGGGCCCGTGGTGGAGGGGTGACTGAGCGGAAGGGAGAGATAATCTCATGGGTTGGAGGCTGAGATGGCATCTCGTCTAGTGCTATAGGTGTTTCTTGTGTGCCAATGGAAAGCTGAGAGCTACATCCTCCTTCAGTTCGAGCTTTTGCAAGGTTAATAGCACAGGATTTGCGGATCTCTGCTTGTTGAGCTTTAGTATGTTTGGTGTTGCCTTTAGGGCGCAGGAGGCATTCTGGAGAATCAGCTGGATGTGGTCCATGGCAGTGTATACATCTGGGAGGGCACTGATGAGGCTCCAGGGCTGTGCAGCGGTTGACATGGCTCCCTTCAGTATGCTCTGAGGAGCCGCAGAGCCGGCATCGAGAGGGGCGGGCACAAGATCGTGCATTATGCCATTTCCAGCATCGTGTGCACTGGACAACTGTCCTTTTTGAGAGATAGCGAGCATTAGTGATAGTGCCAAAGAGACGTAGCTGGGTAGGCAGTGGTGTTTTCATATCTTCAGGGAAGTTGACGAACCAACTGGAAGAAAGAGTGTTGGGATTGGCAACGCTCGCAGTAGTCTCACTGATTGAGATAGGCTTGAGACCCGTAATTTCGCTAATCTCTGAAGATAGTATTGTGGGATTAACAGGGATTAGAGAGTATCGGCCATCTGAGATTTGGCCAATTTTCCTTGGCACATTAGTGACTCGGTATGAGACCCATCGGGAGCTGCGTTCTATCTGGCAGTTGACAAAAAATGCAGAGATAGTCTCTTTTTGAGCTTTGAGGGCCAGGAGGGCTTCTGGGGATGAGAAAACTAGTGCGAAGTCAGTCTTCGTGGCTTGAACTTCCTTCAGTGCTGAGTTATTTGAGTTCAGTTGTGTCCGTAGGCTAGAGTAGATAGCGTAGGCTTCCATCTTTCTGGCTGCATGGTCACCTGGAAGGCGTACAAAGAGCCGGTTGTCAGGAGGCGGTTGTTTCACTAAAGGCATAGGCTTTTTTGATAGAAACTTTAGAGTGAGTGGTGGAAGCTGATTTGACTGGGGCATATTGGGTGACAGTCGCATAAGTTGACCGTTCAAGACCTGAAGGGGGACGTGAGGGAGGGGGTGAGGGGGGTGAGAGATTCAAGGTAGGGGAGGGGGAAAAGGGAGGGGCAGGTGGAATGGAGGTTATCGAGATGCCGCTGATATAGGCGTTGAAGTGTCGTTGGGCTACTGAGGCAAGGTCATCGCTTAGAGCGGTGAGGGCTCTCAGTAGGTGAGGAGCGAGGCCAGTGGTTTGGCTGCGGTGTTTATTGAGGAATGCAGCTATAGGGCTGAATATCTTTTGACCGTCAGAAGCTCTTGTAGTGGCTGCAGACGTAGATTCTAATAGGGCTGTCTGTAGAGGGCCATCTGTGCCAGGGCCTTTGCGCGTCATGGTGTTGCCGGACGCGTCGTGACGCGACAATGGCCGCACTCCTAGAAGCTGGGTGGTGGAAAGGGTGAGGAAGTTGTACCTCTAGCTATTTGGTATGGTTATCTGCAAGGGGGTCACAGGTTGGGGTTGGGGTCGTTTTGGTATGGTATTGGTTTGTATCAGGTGCGAACGTTCCGTATTCGCTCGTAATCACGTGATATATTTCCAACACGATTCGACTGGCACGCGATCTGGTACCTCAATCACCGAATTGGAGGAGTGGAAGTTTACTTAAATGCGAGACGTTTGAATGATCGACTAGGGGGGTATCGTGGGCGTTCAAAAGACTCAGATCTGATGGCGAGTCGGGGTTCCGACCGAAGTTGCCATGGCTACACCCACGAGTGCTCATGAATCGCAAAATAAGAGATAGGTGTAGTAGGATGAAACAAACGGTTCAAGTTCCTGTGGCATGGCTGCCACGCGAATAGGAACGAATGGGAGTTTCCGAGATCTACAGCACTGTGGGTTCCACGATTTTCCATGGGGATCTTCCGGAATTATGCAGCGATTAGGCTTACGTGAGATATTTATGCAGGAATAATATTTACTATGCTGATTGATTGGCTTAAACAAGCCACTTTCCGCAAGGTTTCCGCCGAAACCAACGCTTCTAATGCGCATAGAAGAGGCTTTTTGGAGATCTTCCGCCGCTAAATGTAGATCATTTTGCTGACTGTTCATAGCGATTTTGATGCGATCCTCTGAGAAATCCTCATAACAGAGTAAGATAGAGATATATACATTACTGATAAATCTGCACAATAACACGCTGTAATACAGATACAATACTATGTATATGTTACGTTTTACACAGCCAGCAATTTACAGCAAGCCTCAGTCAGTTAAAAGCAGGCGACTCCACAGAAGTGTAAGACTAAGGTCTTGGCGGTAGGGCAAGAAAAGAGTCATCACTGTTTGTTGGTCAAGCCAATTTCGAGAATGACTATACTGCTCCGACCGATTTTGCAACGCACTGTAACTCTCGAACTCTCAGGCGACTGTACTGCATCAGGAATACGGAGGATAGATTAAATCGAAAAGAACGAATTTGAACCGATTATTGTGGTGATTAACGAGCCGACGCGGTAACGCCAACATGCCCGTCGCGACCCGCGCCGCAGTAGGTCGTTCCGCGACGCGTACCCCAGATCTAGATAATCCCCCATCATCATCACCAGAAATACAGCGAAGCAAATCAGGTCAGGAGATTAAACGACCAGGGCACCTCAGTTAAGAGTAGGAAAGAGAAAATGAAAATAGAACGAATCATCTCAGCCATAAATGAAATAGCCCTGCAGCAATGCTCCAAGGCAACACGGCTGCCAAGCCGGCTAACCCTAATCCTAACGCGAACGCGACCGAAATAGGAGCACAAATGATTATAAACCTTATTAACAGTCTAAAGAAAGCAATCACCCAATAAACCAGCATAATTAAATCAGTAAGGGCAGAGATACAGGAGGTTAAAACAGAATAAATTGCCCTGAGAGAGTAGAATATAAAGCTACAAGAGGAAATCTGAGCACTGCGCACACAGATTGAGGCCTAGACAACCATAAATCTACCACCAAGTCCATGGGCTGAAATAGCTACTAACAGTAACCCATAAGACACTAACACCATCTGACGGCCCCAAAGGGAATTGAACTGCGTCCGAATCAGCACCGCACGGCCAGTTGAAACCAATGACAATAGAAGCAACGATGACAACTTTACAAGATTCCTACCCACAGACACCGCAAATAAGCATATCAGAATGGCCCTAGCCAATACGGAACCCACCAAAGATGTACAGGTAGTGGGCATTGGCGCCACTAAGACCGGTTACGTGATCAGGTTCAGAGATGCGCAATTGGCGGAAACCACCCAGGAAAACTCTGCGTGGCTGGAGGAACTCAGAAACGACATCAAACTAGTGAAGCCTAGATTTGGTATTGTAGTTCACTGAGTACCAACTGAAGATTTTGACTTAGACAGAGAAAAGAAAGAAGGAATCGCAAAGATCACGGAAGAGAATGACCTCGCTGAGAAAGGATTTAAAATAGAAGATATTGTATGGCTGAAGAAAAAGGACAGACCACTAGAAAGATTAGCATCAATAGGTGTCTGGTTCAACACACTAGAGGTGGCAGAATTAATCATTAATTATAGCTTTCTAGTTAGACAAAGATACATTAGCAGTGTAGAGCCCTACAGGGTAGAACTAAAAAGATGCTACCACTGCTAGAAATTTGGTCATCTCGCTTGGTTATGCAAAGAACAGGTGAAATGCAGCCACTGCAGCAGCCAACATGAACAACGCTACTACCCACCAGGTATTAGACTGAGGTGTGCAGACTGCAACAGGGAACATCCTACAGGATATTGGAGATGCCAAACACCTCTGAACCCAAACGTATCCCAATAATGACAACCACACTCCATCTACTACAGTTGAACATCTGGAAATCCAGAGCAGGAATGGAAGCCCTTATCAATGACCACCAAAGCCAGAGCCTAGATCTACTTCTGATCCAAGAACTATCCATCACCACATACTGTACCCATGTGAACCATAGCGCATGGCAACTATATCAATCAACATACCCAAATACGGAATCAACCCGGTTCCGTAGCCTCCTCTACGTAAACAAAAGAATTTTAACCTCCTCCCATCAACAGATCCACTGCAACCATCCAGATTTAGTCGCAATCAAGATATGGACTGCCGCGATACAATTCCTTGTCTTCTCGGTCTATATTCCTCTACTAGATGTGCACGAAGCAGCTAATATCACTGCTGCGGAATCAGCACTAGAAGAAATAAAAACTACCATTGAGCAACACACCAGAGAAACCGACAAGACTACATAGCTGATCTTGGCAGGAGACTTCAATTGACACTATCCAGCATAGAGCCACTGCGCGGTCAGCCACGTTTTTACCGCCCAAGCGGAAGAACTGATCAACTTCTTTCAAGAATATCAGCTCCAATGGTGTCTACCCCCTAACATCCCCACATACTAGTCATCAAGCCACCCTGGAAAAGCATCAGTGCTGGACTTGACACTCACTAATGACCCTACCACACTGATTAAGTGCCAGCTCTATCATGATAACTACAGATTAGATTATCACGGGACATACTCCGAATGAGATCTACAACTAGAACACAATGAGAATGCAAAACCTAACAGAGCATATAACCAAGCCGACTGGGCGAAGATTGGCCTAAAACTACTCGAGTCACCTGGTCAAACACTGGAAATATACACTACTACAGACCTTAACTCTAAAGTCAAGCAATTAGTGGAAACTACAATAAAGGTTCTTGATTAGCATGTCCCACTGCAAAAGCCATCCCTATATTCGAAATGATAGTTTACAGCAGAACTTAAATCCCAATAGATCACTGTGAACTAAATACACCAACAATAGCAGAGTAGCTGTGCCACCCGGGGTAGTAATCACTTAATCACTATATCTCTCTTTAATGAAATGCGCATCAAACGGCGGGAATAGACCTAAATGATTGAGAAGGTGAAAGCCACTCATTAGAAGGAGTTCCTCGACATGGCCTAGGAAGGCCACCTATGGAAAGTGGCAACATACATGCAATCACGGGAATTCTACTCGAATATCCCCGCCCTCTAGGTGGGATCGGTGCCAGTCACCAAAAATGAAGCAAAGGCCAAAGTCTTTCTTGAAGCTTTCTTCCCTGAGATGGCAGAACTGGAAGATAAAGACATTATAATACCCTCAGAAGAGATTCTGTGGTACCTAATTACTGAACTGGAAATATACCGGTCACTCAAAGCTGCAAAGGGAACGATAGCCCTAAGAGAAGATAGAATTATCACCCTGGTCTAGAAACAACTATGGCCCTATCTCTGGAAGGTGATCATCTACATCTTCATAAAATCAGTGGATCTAGGCCACTATCCTCACCGGTGGAAGCGTGCACGCATCATAGTGCTTAGGAAAGCTGGAAAGCCTGATTACGGATTACCAGAGGCATACCGGCCTATCTCCCTACTGAATACCCTGGGGAAGATACTCAAAGCAGTCATGGCTCGTAGACTGTCATTCTGGGCTGAGACCTACAAGTTGCTCCCAAACACACAGTTTGGAGGCCGACTAGGACGGAATATAGAATAGACACTCTTAGTACTAGCAAATGCCATCGATCGCGCGTGGCTACGGTCCAAAGTGATCACGCTGATAGCATTCAACCTTAAAGGGGCATTCAATAGAGTGAACGCCTCAAGCCTCGACGCCCGCCTGCAGGCCAAAGGGATCCCAGTTATTACCAGACACTAGATCCGCAGCTTCATGGAAAGCCGCTATGCCAGTATCTCCTTCGACGACTTTCAAATAGAGATCTCCTCTCTCGAACACACGGGCCTAGCGCAAGGGTCCCCGCTGTCCCCCATCTTATTTAGGTTTTTTAACTCTGACCTGGTTGACCAGCCTGTCGACTACTACGGAGGCGCGTCAGCTTTCATCGATAACTACTTTCGATGGCGAGCTGGTCCCTCCGCAGAAGATAATGTCAGAAAGATCCAGGAAGAGGATATACTGCGCATTAAGGTATGGGCCCAACAGACAGGATCCGCATTTAATGTGAAGAAAACCATACTAATCCACCTCACAAGATCTAAAAGACAGCATGGGGTAGGACAAATTACAATCAATAGGATGACCATTAAGCCCAGCGACACAGCAAAGCTCCTCAGCATAGTCTTTGATTAGGAGATATAGTAGAAGGAACATGTACAATAAACCATCAAACGCGCAACCCAGGTGAACATTGCCCTTGGGGGACTGAGGCATCTCCGCCTAGAGCAGATGCGACAACTCTACCAAGTATGCGTAACACCAATTGTGGATTATGCATCCACCGTCTGGCACAACCCGTTGAAGGATAAGGTCTACCTGCGGACGCTAGGTACTGTGTAGAGAATAGCCCTCATTCGCATTCTCTCTACATTCAAGACCATATCCACCGTAGCGCTTGAGGTCAAATCCTGCATACTGCCAACCCGCTTACGACTCAAACAATATGCACAGATCGTCGCTGCCCGCCTCAGCACCCTCCCAGACGACCATCCAGGCCGCGCGATGGTGGTCCGAGCAGCCTCACAAAGCCTATATATAGGAACTAGACCTTGGTTCCCTCTTGCAGAAACCCTGCAGACAATAGATCTCACCTGACTCTGGGCCCTAGAAACTATTAACGCAACCCCTCCACCACCATGGCGGACCCTAGCGTTCCTAGAGATCGATATCGAACCAGACCATGACAAAGCCAAACACAAAGCATCTGCTCTCCAAAATGTAGCTGGCATTATGGTTTTCTCAGATACGTTAGGCCAACATAACCATCTAGAAGCCGCAGCGGTCGCCCTAGACTGAAATAATAATGTGATCTAACAGCGGAAAGTCAGCATTGGCTCCATGGAATACTGGTCAGTATATGCAGCCAAGCTTATGGCTATATACTATGCTATTAGTCTTGTCCTCAAGATCGCGATGGAAACTTGGCAAGCTATGACAGATAGATAGGAACCAGCAACTATCCTGAGTGATAACATGTCAGCGCTTCAAGCCCTCTTTAATGCACAGAATAAGTTAGGATAGAGGATCATCCAAGCGGTTCAACAATTAGCGCAAGAGTTGCAAACACGGGGAATCCCACTCCACCTCTAGTGGGTGCCGGGACATTGCGGTGACCCAGGCAATGAGGTGGCCGATCGGCTGGCCAAAGAAGCCGTGGGCCCCAAGAAAGAACACCCCTTTCAACATCTACTGTCGTGGGAGAAAGGATTTATCCGCAACTGAATCCAGAAGGAATGGGAGCAGGGATAGAAGATGTTGGGGAAGGGCCGCCATCTCCACTGGATAGACCCAAACCTACCCTCAGTCTACACCCGGAGAATGTACGGCTTGCTGCAATAGAATCGCAGCTACCTACTCACGCAGCTCCGAACAGGCCATTCATGGCTTGCAACACATAGCAAACTACACAAACTCTGAGAAGACGATAAATGCGAGTGTGAGGCCATAGAAATGGTAATTCACGTTCTAATTGACTGCTCTAAATTGAGGGTCCCACGACAAGAGCTATGGAGGAAGATTGGGACTACCTTCAACGATATTTCAAACATGCTGGGAGGAAGGTTTCAAGGTAAGAAAGGTAAAGAGGATAATATGCAAGGCGGTAGCATCATCAGTGCAGTACTAGACTTTGCAGAGGCATCACAGAGGTTTCAAAGCCGCGCGCCATAGGGCCACTCAACACAACGCCAGGCACTAAGGCCATCATAGGCCGTGACGAGGCTCTAAATTCGTCGGTATGTAATAGTTTACTGTACATAAAGATAGACAAGGATTAGATAGTGTTTTACCTGCATATCGCTTCGGCGAGGGGTCAGTGTATGAATACAACAACAACAACAACAACAACAACGACTGTAATAAACACGACTAACTCACAGCAAGTGAATATTTGATAGTCAAAAGTAATATATAAAACAACAAGATAAATTGTAAAAGAGTGGATTGTGTGACAGGAATGTACATGTACTGTACGGAGTTGCTATGAAACTGATGCAGATTTCAAGCCAGAAACAAATGAATGTGAGAGCAGCGAACGGTTTTTAATACCCACAAGGTTGTGAGTAGCTCGTAAGTACAACATGGATTAACTTATGTAATTAATATTAGAGATTCAGGGATATAATGCTTAAGTAATCGCATTCGCCCCTGCTATGACGAAGATAAGTAAGTCTATAGTATACAGGTAAGGCATCTCTTCACCAGCCCACGTTGATATAGCGCCCATAGGGATTAAAACCAAATTATAGAGCCTTACTACACTAAATACATGTCTTTTCGATGGCTTTTCTGATTCACATCCCTCTGTTGCTGAACTTTGAGTGGCCGTTTTTACCTTCAACCTTAAATGCAATGTCAGTGTCACAGTATATACTGGAATCCAGAGTTGGCTGTCCCTCCCTGGAAGATGCTTAGTTCACACTTTTACCAAACTGTTACCGCGGTTGTCCAACAACAGCTAATGCTGACCGATCGCTGCTGAAAATCATTACTTGTCTGTTATAGGCCTGCTGCTATTGCTTAGCTCAGCTGTGTCTGGGTTCGGTTCTGTTAGTATTGCTAGCGTTGTAGTATAGCTAGCCATTACATTGTTTGCAATGTTGACCTGGATGTCCTTAATGCTGCTTCTCATGCCTACCATGCACCCTAAGCCAGCCTGCATATGAATGAATGGATGACCCGTTTAATGGTACAGTAACCTCAAGCAGCCAAGACAGACAATATATCTATAGTTTGTCAGCAACGGTTCACCTGTCGTTGAGGTCTTGCGTGTAAATGCGTTAGACCTAGCATCAGAGAGGGCCCTGTGATCCCCGTCCGGGCTCCCTTGTGGGGAGGGCAAGTGTCTTTTGTATTGATCTATGTACATAGGGAGGTGGATGAAAAGATCAAGTCTTAACCGTGATTAATCCCCATGATTTCCTTACTATAATGCGTTTATTTCAGTCATACAGGTGTCATGTATATAGTGTTGCATTTTTCTAATCAAGATACCATATTGAGTACAGTATTACTGTACATGATCTTGTTGACTTCAGAATTAAAAACATACTAACAAAATCACCGGCGTCCACCAGGTATAACTGCCTCATGAGAGTCATCCGCGCGCCATCCGCAAGTTAATTTGTCATCTCTGACACAGAAAAGACTTTTTCATGCTTTTGTGCCTTCTCAACGTACCCATTCTCTCCATCATACAAGCCAATACGTAATGTTTGTTCATCACCAGCACTACGATCTTCAAACATTTTGGCAAGGAATTGATTTTTCAGACTTGCCTCACTCAAACATTTATGTTCAGCAAAAGCAAGAATACTGTTCTCCTCGACATTGGTTTTCTCCCATGAATAGGTCTCATGGAGTTGTAATGTAAGATAGGGGAAAAGGCAATAAATTCGCCTTCCTGTAATGAAGTTCGCAAAACCAGTCGTCTTGATACTGGAGAAGACTGCATTGATCGAAGTAGTATTCTCTGTTTTTGTAACCGATACCATCTTGTTTCGCTCCTGATTGTACCATATAATCATAGGCTGGCCATTGAACAGAAGTGCTGAGCGTTCTTTTCCGTAGCCGTGCAAGGACAGGAAGGATTGCAGCCACCAGTATCCTCCCGTATCACTGTAGATATCGAGACATAGATTTTTGCCCTCGGGCGAGCATTTACCCTGCGTGAGGACCCAGAGAGGAAAATCTCCATAAATAATGCTGTCAGAATCACGCAGACCTTTCAAAAAACTCTCAACGTCTCCAAAATATGCGTTTAATTTCTCCCAGCAAAATTTTTTAATTAGTTCATTATTGCTCGGATCATTTTGCTTTTGCTTCGTCGCTGTGCGCATAACCTCCGTCGCCTCTTTGCACATAACCTCCACCATGTCTGTGTCGCCATTCATCACTGCAAGATCTAAGGGGCTGACGTTATGGATGTTTCGAAAATACAAATTGGCGCCCCTGGCCACCAGCTTTCGTACAATGTCTAAATCCCGGACGCTGGCATAGTGGTGTAAGGGGGTGTTCTTGCAAACGGGGTCTGCAACATTAGGATCTAGTTGCGCTATGAGAAAGTCTCTGATTTCGAAATAGGCTCCTGGGACGTTCTGGATGATCGGTAAAAGTCTTTGGAAAATACCCTCAGGAGAAGAGTCTTCAGATATCAAAGAGCAACTTGAATCTGGCCAGAACAGAGTACTATCGTCATCTTTGGTAGAGCACATTTTCCGATAAGAGGCCATACACACAGTAGAACCGGAGATGGAAAATTTGGGCATATAACATATATGGTCAGAAATCACCAACTTATACTGTACACTGAAATTCTAATCAAGGCTTTATATTAATAGAACTGTACAACTTTTTATTCGGCGCTTACGTGAGTGTCGAGGGGTTTATAGGAGAAGATCTGTCATAGAGTAAGCCCGCTGACAGAATCACGTACATCTAATATGCTCCAAACCCATAAGTGTGCCAGAGCCTTTCGGCGCACGTCTCTGACTCTGAATACAGTGTGTGTGTGTGTGTGTGTGATTCATACCCTGACCCCTCGCCGAAGCGATATGCAGGATACAACTATCTAATCCTTATCTATGTCTATGTACAGTAATCCATTACATAAAGACGAATTTAGAGCCTTGTCACGGCCTATGGTGGCTAACATGCCGGGTGTTCTGTCAGCAGCCCTATGGCGCCTGGCTTTGAAACCTCTATGATGCCTCTGCAAAGTCTAGTACTGCACCTAAGATGCTACCGCCTTGCATATCATCCTCCTTATCTTGCTTACCTTGACTTCCTCCTCCCAGCATGTCTGAAATATTATTAAATGCAGTCCCGATCTTCTTCCATAGTTCTTGTCGTATGCTCTTCAATTTGGGACAGTGAATTAGGATGTGAACCACTGTTTCTATTGCTCCATATTCACACTTGTCATCCTCTCTATGGCCATGTAGTTTGCCATGTGTTGCTAGCCATGAGTGGCCAGTTCGGAGTTGGGTGAGCAGGTAGGCTCAATTGCGTGGCAGCGAGCTATACATCCTCTGGGTACAAACTGCAGGTAGATCTCTATCTATCCGGCGAAGGTGGCCTCTGTTCTTGGAGGTTCTCCATCTCTGCTCCCAGTCTTCTTGGATTTGGTTGCGGATGAAACCTTTTTCTCATGAAAAAAGATGTTGGAAGGGGTATTCTTTGTCTGGGCCAACTGCTTCTTTAGCCAGTTAATCGGCTACTTCATTTTCTAGGTTACCACAGTATCCTGGCACCTATTAGAGATGGAGTGGAATTCCCCGCGCTTTTAACTCCTGGGCTGCTTGCCGAACCGCTTGAATAATCCTCTGGCCTGATTTGTTCCATGTGTTTGAGATGGCTTGGAGTGCTGACATGCTGTCACTAAGGATAGTTACCAGTTCCTGTTGGCCTACTAGGGTGACCTAATTCTCCATTGCAATCTTAAGGACAAGGCTGATAGTATAGTATATTGCCATAAGCTCTGCTGCATACACCGACTAGTATTCCATAGAGCCAATGCAGACTTTCTAGTGCTAGATGATGTTATGGTTCTGGTCTAGCGCTACTGCTGCGGCTCCTAGTGCGTTCTGTTGGCCTAATGCATCAGAGAAGACTATGATGCCAGATGCTTTTTGCCTAGCAGATGCTTTATCTTTGGCTTTATCCCAGTCTAGTTCAATGTCGATTTCTACAAATGCTGGTGTCTGCCATGGTGGTGGGGGGGTTGGATCAATTGTTTCTAGAGCCTGGAGTCGAGTAAGGTCCATTGTCCGCAGGGTCTCCGCCAGAGGGAATCGAGGTCCGCTTCCTATATGGTTGCTCCGTGTTGCTGCTCAGGTCACTACTGTACGGCCTGGGTGATCCTCTGGAAGGGTGCTGAGGCGGGCAGCCACTATTTGGGCGCGTTGTTTGAGTCGTAAATTGGTTGGTAGCACATAGGCTTCCACCTCTAGGGCTGCCGTGGATGCCATCTTGAAGGCAGAGAGAATGCGAATAAGGGCAGTTTGTTATACCGTTCCCAGCGTTCTCAGGTGTATCTTATCCTTTAGTGGGTTGTGCCAGATGATGGATACATAATCCACAATTGGTGTCACGCATGCTTGGTAGAGTTGTCTCATCTGCTCTGGATGGAGGTGTCTCAATCCCCCCAGGGCAATATTCACCTGGGTTGCTCGCTTGACTATTTGCTATACATGTTCCTTCCACCGCATCTCCTTGTCGAAAATCACACCTAGAAGTTTTACTGTATCGCTTGGCTTAATTACTGTCCCATTTATTGTGATCTATCCTACTCTATGCTGCCTTTTGGACCTTGTCAGGTGAATTAGTTCTGTTTTCTTCATATTAAATGAGGATCCTGTCTATTGGGCCCATGCCTCGATGCAGGGGATATCCTCTTCCTGAATCTTTCTGATATTGTCTTCCACAGACTGACTGGCTTACCATTGAAAGTAGTCGTCAATAAAAGCTAACGCGCCACCATAGTGGTTGATGGGCTGGTCGACCAGGTCGGAGTTGAAGAATCTAAATAAGATTGGGGACAGCGGGGATCCCTGTGCCAGACTAGCATTCTCGAGCGGGGAGATCTCTGTCTGAAAATCGTTGAAGGAGATGCTGGCGTACCGGCTCTTCATGAAGCTCCGGATCTAGCGTCTGGCTACGGTTGGGATGCCTTTAGCCTGCAAGTGGGCATCAAGGCTTGAGTCGTTTACTCCATTGAATGCCCCTTTGAGATCAAATGCCACCAGCGTGATCACCTTTGACTGTAGCCACGCGCGATCGATCGCATTTGCCAGGGTTAAGAGCGCTTGTTCTGTATTACGTCCTGGCCGGCCTCCAAACTGGGTATCTGGGAGTAGTTTATAGGACTCAGCCCAGAATGACAGTCTGCGAGCCATGACAGCCTCTAGTACCTTCCCCAGGGTGTTCAGTAGGGAGATAGGTCGGTATGCTTCTGGAGAACCGTAGTCTGGCTTCCCGGATTTCCTCAGCACTATGATGCGCGCTCGCTTCCACCGATGGGGGTAGTAGCCTAATTCCACTGATTTTGTAAAGATATAGGTAATCACCTTCCAGAGATATGGCCATAGATGCTTCCAAACAAGGGTTATGATCTCATCCTCCCCTGGAGCTGTCATTCTCTTGGTGGCTTTGAGTGACCAATAAACCTCCAGTTCTGTGATTGGGTGCCATGGTATTTTCTCTAAGGGTAGTACCAGGTCTTCTTTCTCTGGGTCTGCCATCTTCGGGAAGAAGATTTCTAGAAACACTCTGGCCTTTGCGTTGTTTTCGGTGACCTCCTCGGATCCCACCTTTAGTGGCGGGATATTTGTGTATGAGTCTCGTGGGCGCATGTATATTGCTGCTTTCCAGAGAGTGGCCCTTTTTGGGCCTTTTTTATAGAATCTCTCTCTCCCAACGAAGACACTTAGCTTCTCGATGGTTCTAGTCCATTCTCGTCGTTTCTGACGCATGTCGTTGAAGAGAGATGTGGTAATTGGGTGGCTACTGCCTAGGGTAGCACAGCTAGTCTGCCATCTTCAGCATATTTAATTCAGGAGAGTCTGCTGGGGTTTGAGCTCTAGCATAAACCAGCGTTTTAAGTAGAGTGATAGTTTTTGCAATGGGACGTGCTAGTCGAGAACTACTATTATGGTTTCCACTAGTTGGTTGACTTTGTTGTCAAGGTCTGCAGTGGAGTGTATTTCTAGTGCTTGACCGAGCGACTTAACTAGTCTTTAGCCAATTTTAGCCCAGTCAGCTCTATCATATGCTCTCTTAGGTTTTGCATTTTCATTATGTTCTAGTCGCAGGTCCTATTCAGAGTATGTTCCACGATGGTCCGATCTATAGTTATCATAGTAGAGCTGGCACTTGATCAGTGTGGTTAGGTCATTAGTGAGTGTCAAGTCAAGAACTGATGTCTTCCCTGGGTGGCTTGGTAACTAGTATGTTGGGGTCCCTGGGGGTAAGCACCATTGAAGCTGATATTCTTAAAAGAAGTTGATCAGCTCTTCCGCTTGAGCGGTGAAAACATGGCTGACAGAGCGGTGGCTCCATACAGAATAATGTTGGTTGAAGTCTCCCGCTAGTATCAGCCTTGTGAATTTATTAGATTCCCTGGTGTGCTATTCAATAGTGTTTTTAATTTCTTTTAGTGCTGATTTAGCAGAGGTTGTGCTAGTGGCTTGGTATATATCTAGTGATGGGATGTAAACCAAGAAGATAAGGAACTGTATCTCTGCAGTCCATACTTTGATGGCCACCAGATCTGGGTGGTTACAATGGATTTAGCGATGGGAGGAAGTTGAGATTCGCTTATTGACATAGAGGAGGCTGCGGAATCGGATAGATTCATTGGTATTTAGGTATGTTGGTCGATAGAGTCGCCAAGCACTGTGGTTGACGTAGGTGCGATATGTGGTGATCGATGGTTCCTAGATTAATAGTAGATCCAGGTTCTGGCTCTGGTGATCGTTAATGAGGGCTTCCATTCCTGCCCTGGATTTCCAGATGTTCAACTGTAGTAGACATAGTGTTGATGACATTATTGGGAGGAATTCGGGTTAAGAGGTGCTTGGCACCTTTTGTGCCCAGTAGGATGTTCTCTATTGCAGTCTGTACACCTTAGCCGTATTCCTAGAGGGTAGTTGTGTTGCTTGTATTGGCTACTACAGTGGCTGCATTTTACCTGTTCCTTGCATGACCAAGCTAGATGGCCAAACTTCTAGCAGCAATAGTATCTTTTTAGTTTAACTTTGTAGGGTTCTACACTTCTGATATATCTTTGTCCAACTAGGAGGCCATTACTGATGATAGATTCTGCTGCCTCTGGTATATTTAGCCAGATGCCCATAGATGCGGACTTTCCTAGCGGGCTATCCTTCTTCTTTAGCCATGCAATATCCTCGATTTCAAATCTCTTCTCGGCCAGGTCATTCTCTTCCATAATCTTCTCAATTCCTTCTTTCTTTTCCTTGTCTAAGTCAAAGTCTTCTGTTGGCACTCAGTAAACTACAATACCGAATCAGGGTTTCACCAGCTTGGTTTTGTTTCCTAGTTCTTCCAGCCATGCGGTGTTGTTCTGGGCTGTTTCAGCCGACTAAGCATCTCTGAATCTAATTACATAGCCTATCTTAGTGGTGCCAACACCCGCTACCTGTACATCTTTGATGGGTTCGGTGGTTGATAAGGCCATTCTAATATGTTTATTCGCGGTATCAGTAGGCAGGAATCTTATGAAATTGTCCTTGTTGTTTCCATTGTTATCTGCTGTTTCTAGCCGTGCAGTGCTGATTTGGACGCAGTTCAGTTCTTTCTGGGGTCGTGGGATTATGTTGATCGCTGATGGGTTGATTGCGGAGGCAACTTCAGCCCATGGTTTTAGGGGTAGGTTTATAGTTGCTTGGTTCTCTATCTAGGTGCATAGCGCCTGGATCTCCTCCTGCAATCTCGCGTTCTGTTCTCTCAGGGTGATTTGTTCTGTTTTAATTTGTTAGATTTCTGCTCTTGCTAACTTGATTATGTTGGTCTGTTGGATGATCGCTGTATTTAGGCTGTTAACGAGTTTCGCAACCATTTGGTACGAGATTCTTTTGCTATTGTTTAATGGGGGGAATTCAACTACTAGGGTTCGTAGGGTTTCTGCTTGTAGATTCTGTCTCCGGCCTAGGGCTCTTGGGATGGCCTCATTCCGTGCAGAGTTTTCTGGTGTCTGCGGACCGCCTTCGGGTACTGCCATCGGGCCGTTTTTAGCTCCCGTTCGGCACGCCTCCTCGCTCACGGTTCTCCAGTTCCTTGTCGTAGAGTTCTCTATCAGTTACAGTGCCTTGCAAAATCAGTTCATCGTATACAGTGCCTTGCAAAATCAGTTTCCCTCCTGAACTCATTGAAATTCTTTTCAAATCTCTATATGAAACAGCATTGAAACGAGCTAGTCTATTAAAAGTTAGTTGGAGTCTAACCACATCCGGTGTAAATGGTACTGAACGGTAATATGAACCGAGATTCTTGTATGATACCTGTATGGCCCACTTTGACAGCTACGACTATAAATCGTAACAAATGCAACAGAAAAGTAGAGGCAACTTAAATACAGTATAAATCCCGACACGTCCCAAGCCCTTCTTTTAAAATTGATATTTGAAAATATTAGAGTAGTTACACCATCAATGAAACATCATTATATAAACTTCAGAAAAGTAACTCGACCTGAAACATGTCCCATGACAAGCATGCTCTCATACACGGCGGAACAAGTTACCCGATACTCAACAGGCAACCAAATGGCATTGGAATCATTGCGAGTCAGCCACTGACCCTTCACTAGTATGTTTTTATAAGGACTGCTTGCTGTTTGGGATAGACTGCAAACATGAAGAGATTCAATATTGAATCGCCCTTGATTAGTCTCCAGAAATTTACCGTCAGGAGAGAACGCCACTGCATAAACCGAACCAGAATGGCCTTGGAGCGTCTGCCGCAGAGTGCCAGTCGCTGAATCCCACAGCTTGATCGTCTCATCACCAGAGCCTGAGGCCACTAGCTTGCCGTCGGGAGAGAACGCCACTGCATTAACCCAACCAGAATGGCCTTGGAGCGTCTGCCGCAGAGTGCCAGTCGCTGAATCCCACAGCTTGACCGTCTGATCACCAGAGCCTGAGGCCACTAGCTTACCGTCGGGAGAGAATGCCACTGCATAAACCCAAAAAGAATGGCCTTCGAGCGTCTGCCGCAGAGTGCCAGTCGCTGAATCCCACAGCTTGATCGTATCATCACTAGAGCCTGAGGCCACTAGCTTGCCGTCGGGAGAGAACGCCACTGCATAAACCCAACCAGAATCTTCGAGCGTCTGCCGCAGAGTGCCAGTCGCTGAATCCCACAGCTTGATCGTATCATCACCAGAGCCTGAGGCCACTAGCTTGCCGTCGGGAGAGAACGCCACTGCATTAACCCAACCAGAATGGCCTTCGAGCGTCTGCCGCAGAGTGCCAGTCGCTGAATTCCACAGCTTGACCATCTGATCACCAGAGCCTGAGGCCACTAGCTTGCCGTCAGGAGAGAACGCCACTGCATAAACCTGACCAGAATGGCCTTCGAGCGTCTGCCGCAGAGTGCCAGTCGCTGGATCCCACAGCTTGACCGTCCGACCAGAACCTGAGGCCACTAGCTTGCCGTCGGGAGAGAACGCCACTGCATAAACCGAACCAGAATGTCCTTGGAGCGTCTGCCGCAGAGTGCCAGTCGCTGAATCCCACAGCTTGATCGTCCGATCACTAGAGCCTGAGGCCACTAGCTTGCCGTCGGGAGAGAACGCCACTGCATGAACCGAACCAGAATGGCCTTGGAGCGTCTGCCGCAGAGTGCCAGTCGCTGGATCCCACAGCTTGACCGTCCGACCAGAACCTGAGGCCACTACCTTGCTGTCAGGAGAGAACGCCACTGCATCAACCGAATTAGAATGGCCTTCGAGCTTCTGCTGCAGAGTGCCAGTCGCTGAATCCCACAGCTTGATCGTCCGATCACTAGAGCCTGAGGCCACTAGCTTGCCGTCGGGAGAGAACGCCACTGCATGAACCGAACCAGAATGGCCTTGGAGCGTCTGCCGCAGAGTGCCAGTCGCTGAATCCCACAGCTTGACCGTCCGACCAGAACCTGAGGCCACTAGCTTGCTGTCAGGAGAGAACGCCACTGCATCAACCGAATCAGAATGGCCTTCAAGCGTCCGCCGCAGAGTGCCAGTCGCTGAATCCCACAGCTTAATCGTATCATCACCAGAGCCTGAGGCCACTAGCTTGCCGTCGGGAGAGAACGCCACTGCATTAACCCAACCAGAATGGCCTTGGAGCGTCTGCCGCAGAGTGCCAGTCGCTGAATCCCACAGCTTGACCGTCTGATCACCAGAGCCTGAGGCCACTAGCTTGCCGTCAGGAGAGAACGCCACTGCCCGAACCTGGTGAGAATGGCTTTCAAGGGTCTGCAACATTGCACTCCAGGCTGACTCCACTTCTGGTAATTTCTGAATCCAGCTAGGGATCTTATTGATATATTTATTCCTGATTATACTTTTTTCTGGTATGAAAATAAGTGCCGATGCATAGAGCTGGAGAGGCGCCTGATCAATCACTGAGATGTTCTTTCGAATGAACCGCATTGCGTCGTTAAGGAATCTGTATATTTCCGTGTCCTTATCACTCTTGATAGATTGTTAGAACAAGGAATCCTATATGATCAATTTGGAGACACATACTGCAACAGTCTGTAAGGTCTGAATTAGCTGAATACTTTCTGCAATTCTTCCTAAAAGGCTCAATGATTCCAGCCAATGTAAAAAGTGATCCTCTATAAACACATGGACTGGATCACCGTCATGGATGCGTGTCTGACTCTCTTTCAAATGGTATACCCAGAAGCGGCAAACATATTGTATAACTGGTGGTAAGTGGTTGCCTATGATTTTGCCATCGATCTTAGCTCGTAGTGTCCCATGGCCCGGCAGGTTGCATATATTTTGTTGAAGAATTCCCGGTTGGGACATTCGTTCAAGGCATTTAGCCATGATCATCTTGTGAGTTTCCATCTCGTCCACCCAGAATGGGTTCATGTGACGTTTGTCAGGGTCAATGAGGAAGTCACGGAATGAAAGGTGCAACATCCTTATCGGAGAGTCCGTAGAGGATGGCACACTCAGGACAGAATGGAGAGATGAAAGATGTCCCTCAATCTGTTGACTGTCGATATTAAGCAAAGATGCTAGAGATGACCGTGAAAGGGGCTCTGCTAAGAGAATAATTGTGCCTACAATGCGTCGAAACTTATCTATCTCAGAATCAGTTCCCATTCTGCGATATTCAAAACCCCTTTTCAGCTGGCCTGACGGGTCTGACCACAGGGGATCTTTCTTATTTGGCGGAATGCGAGAGAGGAGGTCTTTTGTATAAGCAGCCGCGGCCATTGCAGCATACCCTTGCCACTCTTTGTTCTTGTGAGAGTCTGAGTAGTCACAAATCCCCCGTATGACCAGGCATGGGAAATGATTCATCAACCCTGCTGCTTCCATCTCAAAACATAGAACATCCTTTTCTTCCGCAAGTCGGTCACGGATCACAGCATCCTTCATTAGCTGGTTTCCCGAGGCGATCAAGCCATAGTGAATGACCGGGTCATCCTCATGCTCTGCTCGCTCGCGTCGCTCGACCAAACATGATGGATCGTTAGCACAGAGCTCTGCACAGGTCTTTGTATGGGTGATTTCGGCTTTGAAAAGTCTATCAGAACTAGGCTGCGGTCGTCTATATTTCTGACGTAGTCTTGGATTTCTTTCAAGTATCGATTCCATAACCTCTTCAAGTCGATGTCCCTTCCTCTCGTGCTGGGCCTGGATCCCTGCCACTGCCGCGCGTAGTATCTGCGGTGGTTGATTCAGGAATCCTGTATAATGGAAGGCCTGCTTCTGTATTGTTTTTCCAAAGTCATACTGGAAAACACCGCCATCGCCGTCACGAGGCGCGCTAACCACAATATCGCCAAGACGGATATCATGCTTTCTACTTGGTGCCCCACCACCAATACCCACCATCAAGCCGATCCTGACATTTGGAAAACTGTGAAGCATATTTGTGGCCACACTAGCAGCTAAAGCTGTTCCATATTCACCGTCAGGTAACACGGCTATGACGACGTTATGCTTTCCAAGCCTGCCCAATGTGTAGTCGTTGGTGTCATTAGGCGAGACAAACTCCGGTGGTTCATGCTCGTCATCGAGGAATTCTTGTGCGGCAACGTATTCTGTGTTTAATGCACAGATCCATCCGACTGTGTAGTCCTGAGGGTTAGACATCCTTAGCAATCGAGGATGTTCGCCACGCGCCAGCGGAATCGATTTTCAGATGTTGAGTTTTGGCCGATTATGGATGGTTCTCGATTAACTCAGATCGAAGTGGCCGAGTTGTGATCGTTTCGAGCCTGATAGTCCAGCCATCTGCAAGTCAGCTTATCCAAAGAACATGATCATCAAAGGAGAGGACATTAGTTTGACATGAAGATGGTACAGCAATTCAGCCTCGTCTTCAGTCACCCCGCTCGCCACGTGACACCTGTCTGCCTACTACGACGATACGTGTAATTTACGAAGAGGTTCGGTCACAACAATGTTTCGTATTATACAAGCGAACATTCTAGAACAGGAATATTTAAACGCTTAACCGTATACGAACTAGTTTGTTTCAAGTATGGGATTGAAAGAGAAAGAGAATGAGTTCATGAGGGAAACTGATTTTGCAAGGCACTGTATTCAGAGGAACTGATAGAGAACTCTACGACAAGGAACTGGAGAACCGTGAGCGAGGAGGCGTGCCGAACGGGAGCTAAAAACGGCCCGATGGCAGTACCCGAAGGCGGTCCGCAGACGCCAGAAAACTCTGCACGGAATGAGGCCATCCTAAGAGCCCCAGGCCGGAGACAGAATCTACAAGCAGAAACCCTACGAACCCTAGTGGTTGAATTCTCCCCATTAGATGATGGCAAAAGAATCTTGTACCAAATGGTTGCAAAACTCATCAACGGCCTAAATACAGCGATCATCCAACAGACCAACACAATCGAGTTAGCAAGAGCAGAAATCCAACAAATCAAAACAGAACAAATCACCCTGAGAGAACAGAACGCGAGATTGCAGAAGGAGATCCAGGCGCTACGCACCCAGATAGAGAACTAAGCAACTATAAACCTACCCCTAAAACTATGGGCTGAAGTTGCCTCCGCAATCAACCTATCAGTGATCAACATAATCCCACAACCCTAGAAAGAACTGAACTGCGTCCAAATCAGCACTGCACGGCCAGAAACAGCGGATAACAATGGAAACAATAAGGATAATTTCACAAGATTCCTGCCTACTGATACCGCGAATAAACATATCAGAATGGCCCTATCAACCACCAAACCCATCAAAGATGTACAGGTAGTGGGTGTTGGCACCACTAAGATAGGCTATATAATTAGATTTAGAGATGCTCAGTCAGCCGAAACAGCCTAGAACAACACCGCATGGCTGGAAGAACTGGGAAATGAAACCAAGCTGGTGAAACCCCAATTCGGTATTATAGTTTACTGAGTGCCAACAGAAGACTTTAACTTGGACAAGGAAAAGAAAGAAGGAATTGAGAAGATTATGGAAGAGAATAACCTGGCCAAGAAGGGATTTGAAATCGAGGATATTGCATAGCTAAAGAAGAAGGATAGCCCGCTGGGAAAGTCCGCATCTATGGGCATCTAGCTAAATACACCAGAGGCAGCAGAATCTATCATCAGCAATGGCCTCCTAGTTGGACAAAGATATATCGGAAGTGTAGAACCCTATAAAGTTGAACTAAAAAGATGCTATTGCTGCCAGAAGTTTGGCCACCTAGCTTGGTTATGCAAAGAACAGGTAAAATGCAGCCACTGTAGTAGCCAACACAAGCAACACAACTACCCTCTAGGAATACAGCCAAGGTGTGCAGACTGCAATAGGGAACATCCTACTGGGCATAAAAGGTGCCAAGCACCTCTTAACCCGAATTCCTCCCAATAATGTCATCAACACTACGTCTACTACAGTTGAACATCTGGAAATCCAGGGCAGGAATGGAAGCCCTCATTAACAATCACCAGAGCCAGAACCTGGATCTACTATTAATCCAGGAACCATCGATCACCACATATCGCACCTACGTCAACCACAGTGCTTGGCGACTCTATCGACCAACATACCTAAATACCAATGAATCTATCCGATTCCGCAGCCTCCTCTATGTCAATAAGCGAATCTCAACTTCCTCCCATCGCCAAATCCATTGTAACCACCCAGATCTGGTGGCCATCAAAGTATGGACTGCAGAGATACAGTTCCTTATCTTCTTGGTTTACATCCCATCACTAGATATATACCAAGCCACTAGCACAACCTCTGCTAAATCAGCACTAAAAGAAATTAAAAACACTATTGAATAGCACACCAGGGAATCTAATAAATTCACAAGGCTGATACTAGCGGGAGACTTCAACCAACATTATCCTGTATGGAGCCACCGCTCTGTCAGCCACGTTTTCACCGCTCAAGCGGAAGAGCTAATCAACTTCTTTTAAGAATATCAGCTTCAATGGTGCTTACCCCCAGGGACCCCAACATACTAGTTACCAAGCCACCCAGGGAAGACATCAGTTCTTGACTTGACACTCACTAATGACCTAACCACACTGATCAAGTGCCAGCTCTACTATGACAACTATAGATCAGACCATCGTGGAACATACTCTGAATAGGACCTGCGACTAGAACATAATGAAAATGCAAAACCTAAGAGAGCATATGATAGAGCTGACTGGGCTAAAATTGGCTAAAGACTAGTTAAGTCGCTCGGTCAAGCACTAGAAATACACTCCACTGCAGACCTTGACAACAAAGTCAACCAACTAGTGGAAACCATAATAGTAGTTCTCGACTAGCACGTCCCATTGCAAAAACTATCACTCTACTCAAAACGCTGGTTTATGCTAGAGCTCAAACCCCAGCAGACTCTCCTGAATTAAATATGCTGAAGATGGCAGACTAGCTGTGCTACCCTAGGCAGTAGCCACCCAATTACCACATCTCTCTTCAACGACATGCGTCAGAAACGACGAGAATGGACTAGAACCATCGAGAAGGCTAAAGCTGCTCATTGGAAGGAGTTCCTAGACAAGGCCCAAGAAGGCCACCTCTGGAAAGCAGCAATATACATGCGCCCACGAGACTCATACACAAATATCCCGCCACTAAAGGTGGGATCCGAGGAGGTCACCGAAAACAACGCAAAGGCCAGAGTGTTTCTAGAAATCTTCTTCCCGAAGATGGCAGACCCAGAGAAAGAAGACCTGGTACTACCCTTAGAGAAAATACCATGGCACCCAATCACAGAACTGGAGGTTTATTGGTCACTCAAAGCCACCAAGAGAATGACAGCTCCAGGGGAGGATGAGATCATAACCCTTGTTTGGAAGCATCTATGGCCATATCTCTGGAAGGTGATTACCTATATCTTTACAAAATCAGTGGAATTAGGCTACTACCCCCATCGGTGGAAGCGAGCGCGCATCATAGTGCTGAGGAAATCCGGGAAGCCAGACTACGGTTCTCCAGAAGCATACCGACCTATCTCCCTACTGAACACCCTGGGGAAGGTACTAGAGGCTGTCATGGCTCGCAGACTGTCATTCTGGGCTGAGTCCTATAAACTACTCCCAGATACCCAGTTTGGAGGCCGGCCAGGACGTAATACAGAACAAGCGCTCTTAACCCTGGCAAATGCGATCGATCGCGCGTGGCTACAGTCAAAGGTGATCACGCTGGTGGCATTTGATCTCAAAGGGGCATTCAATGGAGTAAACGACTCAAGCCTTGATGCCCACTTGCAGGCTAAAGGCATCCCAACCGTAGCCAGACGCTAGATCCGGAGCTTCATGAAGAGCCGGTACGCCAGCATCTCCTTCAACGATTTTCAGACAGAGATCTCCCCGCTCGAGAATGCTAGTCTGGCACAGGGATCCCCGCTGTCCCCAATCTTATTTAGATTCTTCAACTCCGACCTGGTCGACCAGCCCATCAACTACTATGGCAGCGCGTTAGCTTTTATTGACGACTACTTTCGATGGTAAGCCAGTCAGTCTGTGGAAGACAATATCAGAAAGATTCAGGAAGAGGATATCCCCTGCATCGAGGCATGAGCCTAATAGATAGGATCCTCATTTAATGTGAAGAAAACAGAACTAATTCACCTGACAAGGTCTAAAAGGCAGCATAGAGTAGGATAGATCACAATAAATGGGACAGTAATTAAGCCAAGCGATATAGTAAAACTTCTAGGTGTGATTTTTGACAAGGAGATGCGGTGGAAGGAACATGTATAGCAAATAGTCAAGCGAGCAACCCAGGTGAATATTGCCCTGGGGGGATTGAGACACCTCTATCCAGAGCAGATGAGACAACTCTACCAAGCATGCATGACACCAATTGTGGATTATGTATCCATCATCTGGCACAACCCACTAAAGGATAAGATACACCTGAGAACGCTGGGAACGGTATAACAAACCGCCCTTATTCACATTCTCTCTGCCTTCAAGATGGCATCCACGGCAGCCCTAGAGGTGGAAGCCTATGTGCTACCAACCAATTTACGACTCAAACAACGCGCCCAAATAGTGGCTGCCCGCCTCAGCACCCTTCCAGAGGATCACCCAGGCCGTACAGTAGTGACCTGAGCAGCAACACGGAGCAACCATATAGGAAGCGGACCTCGATTCCCTCTGGCGGAGACCCTGCGGACAATGGACCTTACTCGACTCCAGGCTCTAGAAACAATTGATCCAACCCCCCCACCACCATGGCAGACACCAGCATTTATAGAAATCGACATTGAACTAGACTGGGATAAAGCCAAAGATAAAGCATCTGCTAGGCAAAAAGCATCTAGCATCATGGTCTTCTCCGATGTATCAGGCCAACAGAACGCACTAGGAGCCGCAGCAGTAGCGCTAGACTAGAATCATAATATCATCTAGCACTGGAAAGTCTGCATCAGCTCTATGGAATACTGGTCGGTGTATGCAGCAGAGCTTATGGCAATATACTATGCCATCAGCCTTGTCCTTAAGATTGCAATGAAGAATCAGGTCACCTTAGTAGACCAACAGGAACCAGTAACTATTCTTAGTGATAGCATGTCAGCACTCCAAGCCATCTTGAACACACAGAATAAATCAGGCCAGAGGATTATTCAAGCGGTTTAGTAAGCAGCCCAGGAGTTAAAAGCGCAGGGAATTCCGCTCCGTCTCCAATAGGTGCCAGGACACTGTGGTAACCTGGAAAATGAAGTGGCTGATCGACTGGCCAAAGAAGCAGTTGGCCCAGATAAAGAACACCCCTTCCAACATCTTCTTTCACGAGAAAAAGGTTTCATCCGCAACCGAATCTAAGAAGACTGAGAGTGGGGATGGAGAACCTCCAAGAATGGAGGCCACCTTCGCTGGATAGATAGAGATCTACCTGCAGTTCGTACCCAGAGGATGTATGGCTCGCTGCCACGCAATCGAGCCTACCTGCTCACCCAACTCCAAACTGGCCACTTATGGCTAGCAACACATGGCAAACTACATGGCCATAGAGAGGATGACAAGTATGAATGTGGAGCGATAGAAACAGTGGTTCACATCCTAATTCACTGTCCCAAATTGAAGAGCATATGACAAGAACTACAGAAGAAGATCAGGACTACATTTAACAATATTTCGGACATGCTGGGAGGAGGAAGTCAAGGTAAGCAAGGTAAGGAGGGTGATATGCAAGGCGGTAGCATCTTAGATGCAGTACTAGACTTTGCAGAGGCATCACAGAGGTTTCAAAGCTAGGCGCCATAGGGCTGCTGACAGAACACCTGGCATGTTGGCCACCATAGGCCGTGACGAGACTCTAAATTCATCTTTATGTAATGGATTACTGTACATAGACATAGATAAGGATTAGATAGTTGTATCCTGCATATCGCTTCGGCGAGGGGTCAGGGTATGAATCACACACACACACACACACACTGTATACGATATTTAGATAAAGGGAACTTACAAATTGCAGGCACTACTGTACTCAGAACCAAGGAACCAGAAAATGGGTAATAAGTTTCGATGTTGATTATTAGAGTTCGATTGTGAAATTTACAAGGCTCTGGCCAGTAATTTAAGGGTGAAGAAAAAAACTTCCTTTAGATTCGCTACGTATTTCGTAGGTATTAGCATTTTCTCCGGTTACGGAGTTGCTGATCCCAGAGGATTTGCCTACTCAAACGCCAATTTGGAGATGTAGAGATTACTCGTCTGCGTTGTTTACTTGTGAAAATGTAATATATGTATCATTTGACGATTACTCTCGATATGGTCCAACATCTGATGCACTACGGACTAAACAGTACAAGCGTGTTTTGGCCTTCAAGATCATTTTCGGAAATGTGCCAGGAGCTCAGTGAAGTATAGGGCTCAATTTTGAAGCTATATGTATAGCTGCTACGCGTTTCATGTCTGCCTTCCCTAGACAGTACATCTACGAATTTCTTTCTGCCAAAGTACTTGTACTCAAGGAGAAAGAGATTCGAATTATGAAGCTCATATTGGTCAAGGTACATGTACACTGGATCAGAATGCAGTTTGTTCGAACTCTTTTTTGATTTTTTCAAGTTCAGCCGCCGTTGGTCTGTAGAAAGCGGAAGACGTCACTAGATGGCAATCCAGTTCTAATAGACGTGACGACACAGGTAGCGAGCCTTTTGCCCAGCCGATTCCCTCATCAACCTTATTACTTGTAATGGTGATCGTACGACCGTCTTCCAGACCAAATCCTTTTTCTGCGGTATCCGCTATCACACCGAGTAAACCCCGACGCAAACAAATAAGAGACGTGCCAAAATTGAGTAGAACTGCATCTTCGGTCACTTGTATGCTGGTAATGAAAATGGTGCCCGGATCCATCTGTTAAGCTCAAATTTTCGTCTGATATTGCTGGCAGGATGCTTCTTGCCTGATTTATTTATATAACATAGTGGTGCAAGGATTGCCTTAATAATGTGAATAATCAGAAGTCGATAGAGCCGGTTTACATAGACAGAACGGGAAAAGAGATATGTCGGAGGATGTGGGCTGTACTTATATTGCACACTCTCCATCCATTAAGTACATAAGTAGACAAGAAGCGTAATTTGATTCCATTTTCTAAGGCAGCCTAACACTCCAACCGCCCATAATTTAGATTTCTAAACCGTGTATTTATGTAATCCTAGTTCTGAGGTTCTTAATGATTTAAGCTGATGAGGCTCTAGAAGATGTCATATGTGTTCTAGTTAAGTGGTGAGGTCGAGCTTTGATATCAACACCTCGCCTACACCGGACTGGTTCCAATACGACATAGAGGCAGGCATCTACGTGACTCAGGTGATATCCTGTCATAAGCTTATATACACCTATACGTGTCTCGGAGCAAGCCCTAGAGCCGGCTGCTCCACAGGCTCGTTGAAAGGAGCCCGTATGAAGACGGATTACAAGCCAGCTTACGAGGTAGTTAGTACATACACTCAGGTCGTGGATCAGGAGACCATATCTAGAGCCGGTAACGCACGAGCTTAATGAAATGAAAAGGCCAAGAGCGGACGTCTAGATCAGTGGTAAATTAATAGTATGTCGTAAAGTCCCTTTCAATATTACAATAATAGTAACTACTGCCTGACGATGCAATTGCCCGTAATAGCTAGCGCTTATCTGAGTATTGATTCGACTACCGCTGGGCCTATCGCAGAACGGCCAAATGTATTGGTGATTCGCGTTCACACTTAACATTCGCTTTTGCTTTGAAGAAATTAACACCTGTAAAGGTTTAGTCCTTGTAATATCCAGTCTGGTGGTCAAATACTTACAAGGCACCGATGTACTGAATAATAATTTCTGGACTAATCACTGTGCGACTACTTTTAATCAGCCTATATTTTCAACAATATCATGGAAAGCACTTAGTCAGCCATACAGGTCTTTTAGACTAGCTCGGAGACAGTCCATTTTGCGCTGGAGATCGTTCATTCTGAGCTGCAGATTATCCATTGCTTGGTCCTCAGCTGTCATAGCTTGCTCCCGACAAGGGAGTGAGTTGGGGTTAGCGAACATTGCTGGTGAGAGTGAAAGTGAAAGTTGTGTCAAATTCTTCGAACACTCTATTTATAAAGAAGAATAGGACTAGGCCTAAGTAATCCAAGCCCCTGCGTCGCCGCCTTGTGTGATTTGTAACCCAATTTGTAAGCTGGACTTTTAGGCTCACATATGCTAGCGTCGCCAGTAAATTATATAAAAAGAAGCCTGAGATAGTATGCGGTACTGAGGGCACTGATTATGTGTCGCAGGTGTTAGTGTTACTGTTACTGCCAGCGGGCTAAAAATGCTTAGGAATTCAAACTTATGAATAATGGTCCACAGATAAAGCATCGCCCTCAAATACGCGCGAGAAGCAGTCAAATGGTGATTAAACCCAAAGGGCTTTTTCAAGCATCGTTTATTCATTCAATTGCAACACATTCGTTCGGTATTTACTGTCTCTTGGTGCACTAGTTATCAATCTTAAGCTGTTGAACACAACTCATTAGAAGCTGTAAAGGCTTTTGGAAACGTATAGTGCAAAGGTCAATACAATAGATGATATATGCTTGACACCTTTGCGCCACGTACTCAGTACACTCAGTACTAGTCGGAACCATGATCACATAGCGGCCGCCGAAACCTTCCTGAGAAGTTATGGCGCAAAAGAGAAGACTAATAGGGTTCCATCCTTTTCCATAACTCAACTATTTAGTAGAGTCTGCAGTGAGTGATCTAGGAGAGCACACCGTAAAGATACTGTACATGTAAGTATTGTGCCCATTCTTCTGCGCTGTACTGTGACTGCAATAATGGGTTAAGTGCTTTTTTGTTGTGACATAGCTCACCGTCTCAACGATGTTTTAGTACATGGATATGGTTCTGAAATAAATTAATAACTATATAAAACATTGAAAGGTGCCTGATACTGTATTGGTACTGTAGTCGTAGCAAGTGATGCCCTAATTGCTCCGAGGCGAGGAGTTCTCGGATCATCTCACTTGCCCGTTCCAACCAATTATTATTCATGACCGCCTTGAACCACATAATTGTACACGTCGCGTCTAGCCTATCTATGGAGAGTAAGGGGGTTTTCAGCAATTGCTGTAGCCGTCAGATAACCCGAACACCAAACGAGGCAGAGAGATTGGCCGTTCGAGCTTACAGGTCTAAAAGACACCTTAAGGCATATATCTGGGCACCTAGATTTCAGTCCAATGTTTAACCCTCAAGATAGCCCATACATCACCTTGCCAAAAGTTTCTATAAAAGACCGGGCATTGAATCTGACAGATGAGGGAGACAGAGAAAGAAATATCCACTTCTTTTCTTTGATCCTAGTAACTATCTTCACGATTGGCCTGGAACAAACCTACTAATCTAGTGAGGGAAAGTGACCCACCAACAAGGATGGAAATACGCGTTGGGGTGGGTTTTCATGGTGCTCATTTCAGGAACATATTCTAACATGTATTTTCTAGTACTGTAGTGAATGTAGGTTGCCAGAACAGGTCTAGCTAGCCTCACAATACCGGTCGACAGTCGAGTCTCAAACTTTTATAATCTACTATGGTAATATTTGACTAATGAAAATATGCTGCAGAGAATTGTACATGTCTCCAATTCTAATGGATAATTTCATGTACAATACAAATAAGGACGCAGTTGGATCCTAGGTCAGGACGATCTCATCCCGCAATATCTGCCAGAAGCGCCTTCTTGCTCTGCACCACATACATGTAGCGATTCTCCTTGTATGCTAATGTTACTGTACGCTAGAATTGGCTGATCGTTCTTGAATTGTGACTATATCGATGAACGGGATATATTTGTCAGTTCCCATCTGATTGATTCTCTTCCTCAGATCCCTAGTCTTTTTCTTGCGATAACGCCGAATCTCCTTGTCGGGATCATAGGTAGGATCATGCCCTTGGCAGAGTCTACATGAACGCATGTCAGTAGTTTTTGCAAGCTTATTACGACTGCCAGAGACTGGGATTTATTCAATGATATGTAGTAACGGTATGTTTTGTCACCATGTATTAGTGAGCTATTATTATCCAGTAAGATCTTTGTCACAGAACTGATTAAATCGAGGAGCTGAAATCTCACCCAAGGCTAAATGCAAAATGGGCTAAAAGCTGCTATACGAGCAGAGGTGTCAGAGTCTTGTGGGGTATAGATCTCCTATCATGTAATGACTAGATTTCTCGGTCAAGAATCTATCTTACTACTAATGCGTGGGTAATCCGAATTTCGCTCGTGTCCTCGCATGCGCTACCTATATGTACCAATGACGATGAAGAATGGCTAAGGCTTGTCGGTTCCCTTACCTCGCCGAGATCAACCTAATAGATATATACCACAGAAAAGCTGGTGGGAGATGACTAGACCTTGGTGCCTGTGTCTGGGCGACATCCTTGTTAGCGACAACCTATGCTCTACTATTGCTTCCCGATTGTCTACTCCCTGCCTTCTGGGTTTGATAAAAGACGAGAAATAAGACACTTCGCTACCGGTCTTCCTTTCTGTTCCACTGTTCACCCGCGGCCCTAATAATGCAACTATAAACTTGTCATGTGTTCCTGCAGTGTTCAGAGTTTTCATATTTGATACGATCTGGATTATGGCCCAGAATGGTGTCAAACCTCTCCCTCGTTGCAAGGTGGTCTGGAAATGGAAACAATTACAGAAGAGTCTCCAAATTTGCCGCATGTAATGGATCATAAAATTACTTTCTATATTCCTATACAGCTCTCAAAAAAATCCATCCCTATTGGCGTCATAAGTAACAAATAACAGGAACACCAGCTGCTACGAATGGGAAGCTTCAGGCACTAATGTTATAACCATGTTTTAACCATATTAGAAATTGGAATACAATTATAAGCTGCGGGTGAAGCGATTCGTAAGCTAGCTCCGGCGCGAGTCACAAGTCGTGTAATCTATGCTGCCTGGGTGGTCCAGAAGAGCAAGTATACGTAACTGGCTCGAATTAGACTATTAAAGAGGGTATCGCTTTCACAAAAGTTTGAAGTCATTCAAACTATCCATTGAAGTCATTTATGGTTTTACTATTCTTCGTTCTTATTCGCTTCGAAACTTGTGACTTATAGTTAGCCATGGAGTGGAACCAGATTATACGGCTTGGTCCTTTGCTAACATTTGCTCTATATTATCTGATATGGATTGTCTACTCTAAAACACTTCACCCATTGAGTTCCATTCCAGGCCCGTATTGGGCGTCAATCAGCCGAACATGGTATGTCTGGAGGGTATATTGCGGAGACATGGATCTTGTTCAGAGACGCCTACATGAGAAATATGGATACCTCATACGTATTGGTCCTAATGAACTCTCCTGTGCAGACCCAAAGGCTAAAAAAGATATCTATCGTTTGAGAAATCCTCTTCAAAAGACGGATTTTTATAGCGTATTCAAAAACCCTAAAATTGGCGCTGGAGAGAATCTATTTAGCCTTACTAACGAAAAGGAGCATAGCAAACTTAAGAGGGCAATAGGTAATGTCTATAAGTTGGAAAATATAGATGAAAAATGTGTTGACCGATGCTCCCAATTATTCCTCGGACGCATTGGCGAATTGGCAGACGAAGGGCACAATATTGAGCTCGGCAGATGGCTCCATATGTATGTCTCATGATCCGTTACTTTGCACTAATTGATCGTGTATTTTAGGTTCGCCTACGATACTATCGGAGAGATATTTTTTGGTCATATGTTTGGTTTTATGGAGCACCGCTTTGATCACGGCTCATACATCGAGTCCGTGAAGCTGTTGATGCCGATACTGTGCATAGCTGCTGTCAGTCCAGTATATCTTCGTCCAATCATATTCGGCTTTTCTTTTATGGTGCCAGCAATTCGAAGGGCTTTTCAGGCGTTAGACAATATTAACTGCGCTGCTGAAAATATCGTGAAAACACAATTAGAAACTGAACAGACAAACAATAATGGTCTTCTACAGAAACTATTTAGCCTTGAAAAAAAGAAGGCTATTAATATGGATCATGTTAAGATGGAAGCCTGGTCTGCGTTGTAAGTATTAAAAGCCTTAACAGCAAAATTAATGCTAACCAACTGTGCCAGATTTGCTGGAGCAGATACCACAGCCATAGCGCTCTGTTCAATATTTTACCATTTAATGCGAAACCCGACGGCTTATGAGAAACTACAAGTTGAGATTGATAGCACCTATCTATCGATATCCCCTGGGGATGATATCAGCTTCAGTGAGGCAAGAAAACTGCCTTATTTAAAAGCTTGCATACTGGAAGCGACGCGCCTTTCCCCTAGCATCGGTCTAACATTACCTCGCGTTGTTCCACTAGACGGACTGAGTCTGTGCGGCCGTCATATCCCATCATCATATCGAGTGGGGATTAATCCTGCTGTGATTCACTACGATGAAACAGTATTCGGCAGAGACGCATCGCTGTTCCGTCCAGAGCGATGGCTTGAGGAGAATGCCGCAGAAGATATGGGTAGATATCTGCTTAACTTTGGCGCAGGGACAAGGACATGCATAGGACAGAATGTAAGTCTTCCGGTAAACTATTTTAGGATTCATCAGGGACTGATTTGGTAGATTGCGAACCTCGAAATGTATAAACTACCTCTTGCAGTGCTACGGAGGTTTCACATTTGTATGAAACCAAACCAGGCATGGAAGACACGAGACGTCTGGTTCAATCAGCCAGAAGAACTTTATGTGAAAATCACAAGAAGGTCATACCCTATGTAATGTTATTACATGAAATCTATTATACACTTGGTTGCAAAACCAGTGCGCGCTTCTACAAACTTTGATTGTTTTTAACTGTTTTCAACTGTTTTCACCCTAACCTGTATCCAGGAAAGCTCCGGATTAATGATATTCCTGTGATTTACTTTAAGAATACCATCACAGGAAAACAGTCCATAGTTCATTTTACCAGAACCTTCCACTCGAACATCCCTTGCATTTGGGTTTTTATCTTTTAATACTGTACTATCCTATTTTCATTTTAGGTGTGTTTGGCCCGAATACCATGCAACCAAGAGTTGACCATCAGTCATTTTGTCGCAGGTTGAGTGACCTTGATACTTTACACTCGTCGCTGCCTGGCTATGGTGGTCATGAGATTCCAGAGCATACCGCACGAAAGGAAATTTAGCATGTATGAACCCAGACAAAGTCGAAGATTTGATGTAAGGCGTGAGCGAACCAGGCCGGCTAAGGTAGTTCTCACAGCTTTGTCTCATATATTCCTGGGCCTTGAAATAATCATATGTAATACCGTTCTCCTCAAAAATTTGACGTAGGATTTCCGGTACTGTTTGATGAATGAATCGAATGGAGCCAGAAGACTTATCCAACTCCACGAGACCTCTTGAATTGGTGACAACGAATTTTTCTACCTCTGGCTTGGTCCATGTTGAAGGCTGATTGGATCGGTCAGGCAACCCAGAGAGGACTGCAAAAAATAATTCCTCCATATTTAGCGGACGTTTAGCATGCATCACACATTGGACACACCGCAAAAACTCCAAGTAGGTTCCCCTCACAACACCTTCGAAACATGCTTTCATTTCTGGTCTATTCACGATATCTTCCAGGCATTGTTTCATTTCTGGCAACACGTCGTCCAATGCGATTCGGAAGTCGGATATTTGTTTTTCCTCCCATAGATTAATTAGACTTTCTATCCAGAGAAAACATCCGGAGGATTTTTGCACTATTTCGTCAATGAGAGAATCGCGCATCTCTGGGACTAAACGCTCCAAGTCCTGTAAATTATTTTTCAGATAACTTTGAATCTTGTCATAATGACCTTGCTGTTCTTCTAAAATCACGGTTGGACCTTCGTAAGCAGCGATGTACGGATAATGCCGGCTCGAAAAACAGAATTTGATGGACGATGAACAATTATTACAGAAATCAAGTAATTCTGAAAGTTCGTCCGACCAACAAGAATCCAATGCATCTATGAAGCATATCAATGGCCTGGACATCTTCGTAATTGCGGTTTTCAAACAAGACTTTAAGTAACGTTTATTATGAATCTTCTTGATACTCCTATCAATCTCCGGATTGCGACGTAGAATCTGATAAAGCATGACGCAGTATATTTCTGCCAATGATTTGCGTGGATGAAGCCGAGTACCAGTGACTGAGCAGAACGTCACCGTTGCTTGATCGCGCATCTGATAAGCGGTGAACCGAGCAATGTGCTCCATCAAAGTAGATTTACCAGCGCCAGGTTTGCCCTTGATCCACAGAAATCGTTCCCAGGATTTAAATTCATCAGTTTTCAGCAGCCAGTGGCCTGCGACAGATTCACGTGGTATATAAGAAAAATAACTCTCAGAATCGTGCATCTGAGAGTCACGACTGAGATGCTCAATGGTCTTGGTGCGGTTCCGTGAGGAGACTTCATTTCCGGGTAACCCGAGCGCTTGGCGGCGCGCTTGTCGGCGCGTAGTCACCCCCATAGGCAGTCGCAAGCTAATTCCAGCCGCGATCGATTGAAGAATGAATCGTTGACAGTCTTGAGACAGGCTGTTATGGAAGATCAGCCTAATTGCTGCATAAGAAAAGTCGATCGCGGAACTCTGCTATTTATATACTAGCAAATTAGCGTGCTTCTGCTGGTACTGTTGAGCTGAGGTAAGTTCGGAAGCATAAACTTGTTCATTCATTTTTCTAATCTTGAGGGGCTGATGGACTGGTTATATACACCATGTACATAGTACGCACAGACCTACTTCCTTATCGGAACAACACATCCACCGAGATATTCTAACTTACTCTGTATACGGAGTATTCAACAGGGACTAAGCACCATTGGCCTTGCGGCGTGGCTGTGTGCTGAATTAGCCATACTCTTGAGTACAGTATTTTGGGTCATGAAACATTCGATACCGTCTCGTTACCGAAACCTGAGACAAGGGTTCGGAATAATTCACAAATATGGCCTAGCGCCATCTTGGCTATAGGGGTTCAGAAACAATTGAAGAGAGTTGAGGCGCGCACTGGTTTTGCAATCAGCTGTATGGGGGGGAGATAAGGGGAGTGGGGACGGATTCTTACTCCCCTTTCTGCTTCTGGGAGGTTTACTCAAGACTATTGTTAACCATAATACGTACAGCGTGTAGTATACCCTGTACCAAACAACTAGTCTCGAAGTAATCCTTACGGTGTCATTATTAAATAGCTATTATGCAAGAGAAGTACATGTACCATTTATAGATTCGAAGTATTGCTAGAGCGGAGATATACTGTAGTAACTCCCATTCTTCGCATGCTATGGTTGCCTACGATCATGGCTGAGAATTCCGAATCCAAGCTCAAGCCCACTTCAAACATACCAGGAGCTGATATACCTACATATATCAAAGACCGCGACGACGAGTGTCCACACCTCCTAGGAGACTTTGAAAACTTTATTACCTCAATTCTCGAACCACATAAGAACAGAATACTGCTTAGAAATAAACACGCACCTCATTCGGACCTGATGCCCACATTAAACCGTCTATCTCACAGACTATTGAAACTTGTTTCATTAACAACGGGTCAAGCACACCCTTCCTGTCCGGAGTCCGTGCTTCGCTACCATCTCCTCACATCCTCTCAACTCGACGATCTGGCGAGATATTACCATCAAATCTGGCCACCGACACCAGAGACATATCAATACCCGAAAATTATTATACCATGGATCGGGACGGAAGAGCAAGATACGATTGATATTGAGACTAAGCGCGAGCGGATAGGGAGATTCATAGGGCTAAGAAGGACTTGAGGGGAAAGGTGATGTTGTCAGAGATTAGCAGTATGCTGCCAGGAAGAGATGTTGAGGAAGGAGTGCGGAGATAAAGATATGCCAATATCCCAAAATCTGGCTAGTGAATCATCATACAAACCTTGAAGCAGATATTTTTAAACTATTATATACATGTATATCAGTGCAGGTTATGCATCATAGAGCACTCAGACTCGAAGGTAGCAAATAATTGACCTAAATTTTAATACTACGTTTCATTCAAAGCCTATGTCTAAATAATATGTGCCGCGAGTCTACAGCTGCACTAGGACTACAAGGTCAAAGACTATAATAGACGGAACGAACAGATTGTTATATAATGTATTAAATGTAACTGGGCTGATACATGTATAACTAATTACAATAGTAAATATAAGACGTAGGCATTCTCAAGCATTCAATTCGGGATCTCAGTTTGGCCGTCGGTCTGCTGATGAAACGGGGTACTCACCCTTCGCTTGATCAAGGAATAAGTGCAGACTTCCGCCCAAAATTGAGATGCAATTCTTATAGTATTTTGGCCAGACAGGATCCACCGCGGGGATGCCTAGCTTTACTCAATTTATTCGTGGAATAAGACTGCAAAATCAGCTGCGGATATCTCTTTCTAGCGCGGAATGAACTTAACCATCTTTATATAGTGATTAGCAACGTCCAACGACAAGGATAGGATTGCATTATAATCCCGTATAGCTACGGAGTATGTACAGTGACACTGGAACACAGTTCTGTACGAGAATAATCGCTTGCCCGTCTCAAGGCTCTGAGCCGGCTTCGTTCTATATACACGAGGTACCCGTCAGGCACGAAGCTGAGATGTTGATGTCTAACCAGAACTCTCAAATGCCCGCGCTTACCGCCACAGAGATTTTGGAGTCCGATCTGCGAGACTCTACCAAATCATCTTCGAAGATCTCGACACCTGATCTATGAAACTTCCGCTCCGTAGAGACAGTCATTACAGCTGTATTCCAGAGCTGGACTGTATGGTCACTGGATGCTGACACCAGCATGGTTCCATGTGGAGAGAAGGCGATTGCCCTCACTCTGTTAGTATGGCCCTCAAGTGTCTGAAGTAAAGAGCTCCAGTTCTTCTCCATAACTGGCAATTTTCATCCACCGGAAGACTCTTTGTTGAAAATGACTGCCGAAATGGCTACTTTCTGGTGTGGATATCAATGCACTGACATATAATTGGAGTTGCACGTTCCATGACAGAAAACTATGGGAAATAAATCGTTTGACATTCTGGGTATATTGACAGAGAAAGGGCAGGTATTGGTCTGTAGAGTACTTGGATAACGTTTGGTAAGTATTTCGGGCGGCCTTATTGATGCAATAAACTGTAGGCAAGTCACTGCTTGTGTACTTTCTGCAGCTCTTCCCATCCAGCTCAGGGCTTTTAGCCAAGCTATGAGATGTTGTCGCATAAAATCGTCAACTGGATCCTTGTCATATATCTTGATCTCGTTTCTTCGGAGATGTTGCACCCAGTAGAGACATGCATAACGAAGCGCAGGACGTATATGTCGCTGGATACGTTTCTCTTCCACCTCCGCTCGCAGGATGCCAGGGTTAGAATAATCTAGGCCGCATATATTCTCCTTCAAAGTTGCTGACATGAGACTCAGGCAATCGAGTAACAACTTCCTATGCGCACCTTTCTCGCTAACTCGGAGACTTTCTAGGCCACATCTGGTTGGGTTGACCAGGTAGTCTCGGAACGAGGGATGATGCAATCGAAGTTCATCACTTTCTTCTGGCGGGATCTGAAGGATTGAGTGAAGATCAATCACTGTTCTAATAATCTCATTCTAACACGTTCAGGGCCACGCTGCAATCTACCTCATTGAGACTCAATAAGCAACTTTTTCGACATATGACGGATACATTATTACGTCATTCATCATGGCCTTAAACACGAGTCGAGATCCAATGATCGATCTTAACCGTCAGCATCAATCTTATTATCACTCACTTGAATCACAAATCGGTTATCGACTTTTGCTTGGTGGGACTGGGCATTTCAAGTACTACGAATATGATACTTGATGGCCGTTTCCCGTCGGTAGAGCACTATGTGCTATGGAAGATAAGATGGCGGCTTCGTTGAATCTACAATAGGGAGCATACGTCCTTGATGCGGGTTATGGAGTTGGTCATCGCTATTCACCTGACAAGTCAATACGGCGTCAAAGTCCAGGGCATCGACATTGTTCAGCACCACTCAGACAAAGCCGAACGAAATATCACTCAAGCATGCCTCTCCAAGAATCAGGCTATTGTGAAAAAAATCGACTACCACCATTTATAAACCTTTGAAGGCGACACATTTGACGGAATTTACACAATGGAAACATTCGCTCATGCTACAGAGCCTGAGACTATCTTAGCTGGTTTCTTCCGTATACTTCGCCCCAGTGGCCGCATTTCTTTGCTCGAGTATAACCGTGAGCTAACCGAAAATGTTCCTGAGGTTCTCGTACTTCCGGTGTGTTTCAGCAAATGCTTGAAAATGCCGGATTTACTGAGGTGATTGTCCGCGATTATTCGGAAAACATCAAATCAATTACAAGACTTTTTATGCTCTCGGCTACATTTTTTTCTTGATCATTACCTTCTTCGGTCTAGAGCATTATTTCATCAACACTGTTGCCAGGGTACAGATGCATCGGGGCCATGGCCATTGGCGGTATTTAGCCATATCCGCAAAGAAACCGGGACACTCAATTAAAGCAGGAAAGACCGATAATTATGTTTGGAGAATCAAAAGAGACAGATCATTGCCATTGGTTTATAGCCTTTGCAATGGAGACAAGGCGGTTCTAGTTGGTGAATGAAGAAGGAATTGATAGGGCTCGGTGACCCAGCTCAAAAGCGGCGTGGATTTGGAAGCCGAGGATGCTCAATAAACCGGAAGGGTCATGGTAATCGTGAGGTAGTGATCACATATCCACCAATGAATGGATGGAATGACATGGGGTTTAGGTGAGAATATTTATAAATCATATTCACAATCGCTCCACAGTGATTTTCTGCAATAAATGATCATAAAGAATAATCAGAATAGTATGTCTGCCTTTACATGTTCATGAATCTTAGATAAAGTAGCGTCTATACAATATCTCGCATGACTTACCATGAATGAGTGGCCATATTACTAGTTATGAAATGGATGTGTGAACCGGAACAGCAGCAAATATAGTATTTTATTGAGATGAGCAACCAACCAATCCACCCAAACAGGAAGGTCTTTCACCTGAGACGAACCTCTTTCCGACCTTGGGGAATCGCGATTGCATGAGGTCTAACTCGTGGTGCTACATCTTTGAAGCTAAGTCCGACCATCTCGAGGTCTACTTGCGTTAATCTCAGATTTGCTGGTAGCTCCATACTGCCCAGGCGATGATGGCGTAAAACATCATCAATAGGACACCTTTGAAACGACCACACTTGCCATCAAAAACGAGAGAATAAAACTGAAACACTGTTAGACAAGAATACCAATTGAAAGCCCAATATAAGGATTGCATACTGCGAGTACAGCAACGAAAAGGAGATGGAGGCGATATTCGTCGCGGAAATCCGAATCCTGCAGAATATTTCAGTAAGACGAACCTCTATCTAGCCTTTGACTTACTATTTGATCTTTCCCCGTCATCCGATCTACCAATATAGTAAATGGAAGTAAGAGAAGAACACACTGTATACTCGATCCGTATGCTGAACTGATAGTATGATCTACTTTTCCTCCAAATGAGCCGATAACCTTTGCTGCATTACCACATATCGGCATCAAGATAAAACCGAAGAAGGACTTTGAGATACGGGTTTCCCATAATGTCAAGTCATCAAACGATTGAACTATGGAGCGGGCAGATAATGCAATCAATGATGCTGAAATAAGTGAACTTGCTATAGCAGAGTACAGCGAGAACGTTGAGACTCCTTTCCAATCTTTGTCTTCATGAAGCAAGCCCTTTTCAATATCATCTTCAGGGAGAGTGTCCATTTCTCTATCTTCGAATTGCTCAAGACGTTGGGGAAATATCAATTGGAAGATGGGATAGACAATAGATAGAAGGACAACGCCGGTGGCTTTAGCAATATCAGTACACACATAAACTTGGAAAGTCCACATGTTCACTGACCAGGAGAAATGTTGTCGGTTGTTGGGGTACCTAGTTCTTGACTCAGTGACCTATTCGTTTTTCAGATCTTTAAACAAGCGCTCACCACCAGCCCACTTCCTCAACCTTATCGGAATAATCAGAATGTCACTAGCGAGCATTAGGCAAGCAGTTGCTAGATGACATTTGAACTCGTCAAAACGCTGCTGGTCACTTAACAAGAAGCATGACCCAACAACTGCTAGAAGAGTGAAGATAATGCTTCCTATCAGGAAGTCTTGAACAAGTGCTATCTGATTATGAATAAGTGCTGTGATAACAATAATCACTTCCACAATGTTGGTGAGTATTGTATAAGAATTTCTAGTAAATGACTTCTGCGCTGACAACCTACATCATTAAATGGGCTAGCAATCGGGAGGCTGTATGTTTTCGTACCAATTTTTAATTCCCGCAATGGAATACGAATATACAAGCGTGAAGGGACTTTGGCAAGCATTAATTAGCATCACTCGATTCGAGTAAGTCGATAAAATATAACTTACATGATGAGAAAAAAATTCAAAACGAGAATGTAAGTCCGATCATTATCAGTATGCCCACTGAAGACTTCCAATATTCAGTAACTTAGCTTTTTGAAAAATTTAGAAGAACACCATTCAACATACCGGCAGCTGGAAGACAGGTCAAACAATCAATCATATCTTTTACCCGTGATTCAATTAAGTATGTTGCAGCACAGTTTAACATTGCGAGTCGTTCCGAGAATTCTGTCGTCCTTCTCTGTAGGAAAGTTTCGAGGAAGTACTTTAGCGGCGGTTGCAGTTAGGTGCTAGAGAGTTAGCTTAAGGGAATTAATACAGACAGATGCAGGACCTCCTTCATTTTTTTAATTTTAGTTAACTTAGTTAGAATAGTTAGTTACATGTTCTCTCTTATGTAATTTACTCTACAGCTAAGATGTGCTAGTTAGGCTGGCATGTGCCTCTCACCATATACCAATATTATGAATAGAATAATACAAATACTGCTAGAAATTGATAATGTCAAATGGGCAAGCATTACTTATGTTAGTCATGACAACAGTACGTATTATGAAATACCATTCTAACCATGCTAGGACTAGCTTCAGATAACAAGCCTTTTACGGTGGGGCAGGACAAATAGAGGAAGGCTTCAAAAGGAACTACGGAGTAAAGAAAATAGTGTTTACTAAAATTTGTGACATGAATATATTCATTATAACCAGGCCTTCAAAGACATCCCATCCAAACTCTGTAATGTGCCTCTGGAGCGATACCTTTTTGAAAGGTCAATTTCTTCCTGCCTTTTCCATATGTATTGTAAAGAATATGATCACAGGTCACCTGATGGCTAGTGATTATTGGAATCTTTTGGTACTAGTCCGAACGGGGTTAGGCTCTGATAGGAGCGTACAATCTGGGTGAGGAATAAATTGACTCTGATTTGCACTCTCTAAAAACACAGCTAGCTACGCATCTTGATCCTCTTTATATACACAATATAGTGGCAAAATAGCAATCCTGAATCCAAAAGTAGGCCTGTCGATGTTGTGCCAATCCTGGGATCGGCAATTGTGTTTTTCCGGGGATTCACCGATTAGTAAGGTCGTCCAGAATGGGATTAGCGTATCAGATATCCAACAGTGATTCCGAGGCTAATTATAGTCTCAACCCCTGAGTTTTATGTAACAAGAGTGAGAGAAAGACAACGGAATACACAGAGATTCAACGCATCGAATCATCTCCTTATCAATACTTATAAGCATCTGGTCATTGATCACTATTACTGGACGATATTATTCCTCTGAGTCTATACGATCCATTCACCAATTTTTTTACATGTATTTGAACTTTTGAAGCTCAATAATACCGTTGAGCGTGGTGTTGAGGCTGTATAGAGATTCATAGTACAGTGAATCAATGATATTTATTGCAGCCTAACAGACACATCAAATAACGATTCTAGTCAATATCAGCCATAAAGCCACCCAGAAATGGCAATGATGATGTATAATGTCATCAGCAAGATACCTTCGAGCCAGTTAGATTTTCCATCGGCGATTAGGTAGTTGACCTTAACGCAATTAGTAGTCAGAAATGACATAAATTGCAGTCAATCGTTTTGCTTACCAAGAGGACGGCCATGAATAGAACGACAACTTGGAATCCGTCACCAAAGTCGAGTGTCTACAAAACGAGAAAGATTAATGCAGCTGATAATCAGATAGGATCATGGAACGTACCATGTTGTCATTGCCCATAACCCACCCGAGAACAACCACTAACGGAAGTACTAAAAGCGCAATCTGCATGCTCGAGCCCACAGCGACTGCAATCGCGATGTCCATTTTGTCCTTCACAGCACATGTCACTGCAGTAGCATGCTCTGCCGCATTTCCGACTATGGGCAGCAAAATCAGACCAATAAATGTTTTAGAGACACCGCTAGTGCCTGAGGTCACTGCATCAATAGCATTGACCATGAATTCAGCGCAAAGGGCAATAAATAGGGTGGATAAGACTAGTACAAGGACGGCAACGTAAAAATGGAGCTGCGGGGTCTCCTTCTCGTCCTTTTCATCCACAGGAAGTCCCAGTTGAGGGGTACCGGTAACTATGTACGCGCTAAGACCACTCATAGCGACCACTCCCTTCTGAGTGTCACCCTTGGCGCGACTCTTGTTGCGCTTCTCAGTTTTCTCGCTGGGTTTGTTGTAGATGTCTGCATGAGTTTTGAGTTGGAAGATGAGATAACAGGTATAGACGAGTAACAAAATCACAGAAACTCCTGTAAATCTGCATTAGCTCTCCAATTCTATCAGCCCCAGCGTCCGTCACCAACGAACTTACCACGTGAAAGCTCGTCCGTATGTGAAGCACCGCCTATATCCAAGGTCATAGTCAGAATCTATGCCTCAACTACCCCTAGAGCTCTGATATTGATCTTACCGGCGGACCATTTTCGAAAGGCTGTAGGAATGATCAAACTGGCCACAGCAAGAGCCAGTAAACTAGCTCCAGTCTGGGCGAAGAGTTTGCTAAACTTCTGTTCGGTTCGATTGATACCGCCAAAGAAAAAACACATGCCCATAACCAGGAGCAGGTTAGATAGCATACTTCCAATCAAGGAGGTTTGCACAATGGTCACTTCGTCATGAACAAGGGCGATTATGGCGACAATCAACTCCACAGCATTGCCGAAGCTAGCATTCAATAATCCACCTATTGTTTCTCCAGTCCTATAACCATATATTAAAAAATGTGGTTGATGTCTATATATGTACTTACCTAAGGGCTATCTCCTCTGTTGCATCGCTCAACATCGCTGCCAGCGGGCTATCGAGTTATCTCAGCTTAAATCTGCCATGTCATAAGTCGAACTTACATGATACCGATAAAATTAACCACAAAGACAGCTGTCATATTCAAGTTGCAGTAATTGATAGCGACTATGCTCAGTTAGTATTATGTATTCCGCGTGCAACATAAAAAGAAAGCTTCGTACTTCCAGCTGGAACGCAAAAAAGCAGCAGGTTGATCCAAGATTTAAAAATAGTTGCTCGTAACTGGCTGGCTATGGTAAATACGGGTCTCTTGCTGGAATCGAAACTTTCCGTCGTCCTCAAGTTGTTAACGCCAGTATTAGTATTCATCGCACCCGGATTTGGTGGCATCGAACTATTCTCAAAGCGAAGATCACAATGTCGGCCACTCTCTAAGTCTTGACCTAGAAGAGATAAATTTTAGCAATTTTATATTTCATAAATATTTCGCTACAAAGCGAGTTCAACTTACTCATGATTAAGATATGTGATAGTCTATCAGTACCTCCTAACTTGTGTCTTCAGGGGAAGGTTCAGTAGGGGAGACGGGGAGCTCCACGAGTAACGATTTAATGAAAATCAGGAATCGAGTTTGATGTGAAAATGGATAATCAGTATATTATATAGTTGTAAGTGCAAAACACAGCCACAATGAAGAAAATGGTCTCTTAGGTGGGGTGGTGTGATAGTGAATATCCAAGAGAGACAAGCTTAGAATAACAATGTTACATCCACTACTACAGTATTCTCACGGAGAAAACAAGTTACTTGCCGAATGAAATTTACGCTTAGTCTCTTTTAAGAACTTAGTTTAGACGCGAAGCGACTCAACTCTTGCCTAACCTTATAATAAGCATCCTTGTGGTAGCTATATTTCGAGGTAACCAAGAAGGTCAAAACAGGCAGACAATCATATCAATAATGTCCAAGTAACATTCAGTTATTTTTAGGACACAGATGTTGGAAAACACCTCAGCCCCGATCCCATTGTTATCCAATCAGTCCCATCGTTGGAATGACTAGCGGTGTACGCACGCAAGGCATATTGCACTAGGGCATAGACGCCAGATGAGCCTTGTGATTTGCAGGCCTTATGCACTATAGTGTGAGGCTGCTATTTACAGAGCGTTGTCAGACACTTTCAGATACTGTTGCCTAGCCCATATACCACATTACTGATGGCAAGCCAGCCTTTGAGTGTTAGATAGACCATCTAGGGAACTTTCTGTTATGTTTTCATTGCTGCAACAGACAGATTTGAAACCTCCTTCACATCTTTGCACGAGATTGATAAATCGACGCCGTTTACTAGATCGACGCCCCCAACTTGAAATTTATACCAAACCCGAACGTGTAAAATTTCTTAACGTAATTGTTGCATACAAGTCTCCTTTAGATTCTAAGAAACTCTCATGTCACTCATAATATTTAAATTACTAATCCTTTTTAAGGCTCTCATATAGATCTCCAACCCCTGGTTCTTCTAACTAACCTGCCTACTAGATTCCTCGATAGCTTAGTCGAGGGCGTACCAGCCAGCTCGTATGATGGCTTGCTTGGAAGCTAGTATGACGGTGCTCAGGGCTAACAAATATTATTGAGAGGGTAATATCTAGACACGAGGGAAGGAATCTGTCTAGCCAGGGTACGGGGGCCGTATTTTATAGCCAGCCATGTCCCTACTTGACGTATACACCAACCCGCATAAGATCACATGACAGAGTCTGTATGCCAGTATGGCACCGATGGCCGCCAACAATAAGAAACAATGCCGACAAATATAAGTTTCTTGACGGACCTCTTCCGTACGATGGATTTCCTATTTGGGAAACCATGTGGCGCACGCCGAGCCTGCGGAAGCTAGGGCTAAGCCGTTACAACTTGCTTGAGAGCTTTCTGATTCATTAACTTCGAGATACGGTATACCCTCTCTATAGAGAGTAGGAGATTTATAGGCCCCGAGTAAGCTAGCTTACAGAACCCGGCCTAGCCAGTTGACGTGTCAGTTGACAAGCCAGCTTACGAAAATTGATGCCTAAGCTTCACATTGGCTAGCCACTAGCTATGTCGCCCTACCCGCAAGACTGTTCCCCTAAACTAGTTTAAATACGGTGACCAGTATTTTCGATACTGCGTTTCTCTATGCCCCACTTTGCACGCTACGGTAATATTCTATTAATTCTAATACAACCACGTAGAAATGTCAGGTGTCCAAGCACCTACAGAGTATATAAACTCGAGTCTTCCTCCTCTCATGGGATCCTAAGTTCCTAACCTACAACTAAGTTCTATGCTCAACCGCCATGAAATGATGTTAGGCTCAGTCGCTCAATCCAAAAACGCACTGAAACTGTGAATCAATTATCACCATCGCAGATCATCCTTAAGACCGTCTTCTCTCCTCAGATCAACAATATGCTGCCCGCTAAGGTAATGCAAACTTCTGGTTCCTTACCCACAGCTCGCCTTTATTCCATGTCCATATCGGACGGACGCCCTAGTCATCCTTCTGAAATGGCCCAAGGGCCCGGTTTTCACAGGCGCGATTTTGTTCGGCGGAAACCTGAACAACAGCTAGCTGATTTAAAAGACCTACACGCTTCGAATGACCTAGTGACATTAAAATCCCTACTTCGAGTGACAAAGATCACTTTGGACCCAGAATTGACCAAGCTACTATTAGATGAGGCCGTGCGTCGTCGTGATGAAGATCTAGCCTGCCTCACCATTTCAAAAGGCAAGAATGCGGACAGCACCGTTAGCCTGGTTCTTACAGTCAATCGACAACAAGACATGATTGATTATTTCCTCGCCCTTGGAGCAGACATCAAATTGGATGACCACAAGGGAGAACCATCTAGTCTGAGAATAGCATGCGATTACCGAGACATCGAGCTTATCAAGCTACTCCTTAACCACGACGAGATGAAATGGATAGTCCTTCTGCAGCAGCTTTTACGGAAATTACAGCATTGTTACCGACCTACAGGAACGCCAACAGCTTCAAACAATGAAGGATACGGCGGATTACTACGGACGTTTGTCTATGCATCTTGCCGTATACTCAGCCAATTTTGAGATGGTGAAATTGTTGAACCAATAGGGCTGCTCTATTAATGTTCAAGATCGTTATGACTGTAGCTTGTTGCATATAGCCGTTACACGGCATATGGCCGAACGCGAAGAATCCTTCAAGAAAATTGTCCAGTGGCTCATAGATAACGGATGCCACCCTTTGGCCACCAACAATGCTGGATTGACTCCATATCAGTATGGCCGAACGCAAAGAATCCTTCAAGAAAATTACCCAGTGGCTCATAGATAACAAATGCAACCCTTTGGCCACCAACAATGCTAGATTGAAGAGACTGGCCAGTAGAACTTTGGAATAGCGTGTCTCTAATACCAACCGCGTCGACGAGCTTTCTCATCGTTTACCTACCTGCCACCAATCGATACTTACATGATTTTGCTCACGATAACTCACCCGTCGTGCCAGCTCGGCACATCTCGATTTGTCAGTCCTTCGTTTGTTATCTGGAGTTGTCACCAGCGAGGCATTTAGCTACTTCGAGCGCTAATGCGAGAAGTACTCTCGGTAAATCTCTACTAAGGAAAGAGGTACTGTTGGTTTAGCCGGGTTCTGGATCACGAAGCACAGGATTGCGGCAAGGACAGTCCAACTGCCTTACGTGTTGAGCCTGGTAATATTGAAGTTATTCCTAATATGTAGGACTGATTCCCAAAAAGGGAGGAGAAGGATAATCACCATGAGTAAAGGGGATATATTAGGTAGGCGAAACGGAATAACTAACATTCCGGTGTTGATACTCAACACCTGGGGATTCCCATACACACAGGTACGTTTACGAAACTACACCAAGAATGACGTGCGGGGAATCTTGTGTCTCTGTAACAACATTACGAAGGATATATGTTATGAGCTGACCTCATGAGCATGTTCGGGCAAAGCCCTCACGGATATCGACAATAGCGCCTCCCGCCGATCCCCGACAACCCCGAACATGAAGCTATTCCCAGATCAAGAGTGGACAACCAATATCCGGCCGGAGATTGACAATAGCGCTCCCTGCCGATCTCCGACAACTCCAACAATCCCAGAAACCTCGGACATGAGGCTATTCCTAGAGAGAAGTCCGTCAGAAGTTCCCGATTCCCCTTGCCTATATAATATTGTACATGGCGCGAAGAACTTGTTGTTTTCTTTCTCTTTCCTTTCCTCATGTTATGTTTTCTATTCGAATATGCCCTTATAGTGAGCATTAGACGGGACTAGCCCGTAACAATATATATATAGATACGTTCGAGAGGGATCACTAAGGCTAAGTACTAAGGTAGGGTTTGGAATGTCAAGGTACTGAAATCTATCTCTTTGCTTCCGCAGCATGCATTCATTCATCGACCACGACCAGCTGAATATCTACACTTTGCCACTTTTTGTTTCCCACCCAAACTAACCCTAACCCTAATATATTGGACAGGTATGTTGGTTATTACTCTTGGAGAAAATAATAATAATCACAAGAAGGAACATTCAAGATACAATATATGAGCTACAGAGGGTTTCACAGCTGGTACAGCGTTTCTGTAACAGTAGTACAGTACTAAAACCACACAACATGATATCTGTGACAAGCCACCCCAAATAGGGGTACAACATGAGATCTCCTGTCAACGACTCCTGCATGCATAGGTCTCGGAGCGCACCACGAAGGACTGGGATTACAGAGCCGCTCGGCGGTTCCATAATTGTTGGAACTGCACCGTGCTGGGCACGGTTAGGATCAGCAGTTCCACAAACAGTGTAAACAGAGGAATCATGTGATGTGCATATTTTATGTAGATTCTAAGTATAGATTTACAGGTTGTGACTGTTACAAGACCAAAACAATGTTTAATAACGGTAAAATTCCAAGATGTGTTGGATTAGCTAAGCTGATTCAACCAATCAGATAGAGGAGATTTGTCAGCCAATAATAGCGAGCCACACACTGATCCACCGAATAGGGGGTAAAAGATATCTTCCACCTTGACTGTACTTAGAGACAAGAACAAGAACAACAAGGATCAAGGATTCACACATCTTGTGCATACATAATTTGATACGTTGAGATAAACCGCTAGAGATTGTTACATACAATCTAACAAGATGAGCATTTTATACATCCCGAAAAGGAAATTCTTTGCAGAGTAATGCATGTGCAGTTCTACGTGGTTTGAACCGCACCACTCCGAGGCCTAACCACAATATATGCAATAGACAGAAAATAGCGTATTGGAGCCCATTAGGCTCGATGCCTCCGGGCATAATTGAGTTACTACTACTAGCAATATGCTTGTGAGGGGTGACGTTAAGGAGCTGTAATTAGCGGGATGCTCAAGACCTTATGGAATTCGTTACGCATCGCACCAGGTCGACCAGTTTTACAGTCAGCTACTTGATTGGATTGACTTCAGCAACTGGTTTTGTTTTGGTACCGTACATGTAACTCTAATTAATCTTTTGCTCCTTCCTCGATTCGGCTTCACCACCAAGCGACAAACTTATCTTTTGACATATCTGAGTATAGAACAAACGTTCTTGCCGGACCACGACCACACGCGTAAGTGTATTTGGAGTAGGACGCATAGATAATGGAGTAAGGATAAAGTGAAGAGCCGACTTCAAAATGACTTCAAAAATTGTATAATATGTGTATCATAGTTCTAGTTACAATCTCTTATATGCTGTGATGGCGTTCATTCTCTATCCTAAGAGGTAACTAATCGAGCAAAACTAAGCATGAGGAAAGAGGGAGAAAAGACTCGCTATGCCGCTCGTAAGGATTCTTTTTATATGTGCGTCCGGGGCCTTGTCGGTGCCTATTTAGGAAATCCTGAAGACAAAGGAGGATATCCCCGTTAGGGTCATCCTCTTAGGGCTTAGGGCTTCGTCCAGGTGCCGGCAAGGTCCGTACGATATCCTGCTCTGTAATCCAGCCGTCACATATGCTAGGGTTCCCATACTTGATAGCACAGTTGTTGGGTACCCGTCGCTTCACCTCCCCCCACCCTATTCGGACTGGGTAGAGTGCTGTTTAAACCCATGGCATTCATTTGAGCATTTGCTTCTGAGCTTACATTCCGATAAACGAATTTCTCTATCTGATTTTGCAGAGATTCATTGACCGATTGCTGGGTTTTCAGGCTGTCCTGAAGCTGAGAACATATGCCTCTGAGTCTGGAAATTGTTTTGTCTCGAGCTTGGCTCTCCATTCTTAATAATTGGACCTCTGCTTCCAATTTAAAAATGATTTTGTCTTTTTGTTTTTCTCGAGCGCAGCTCTCCAGGATCTTCGACTGGACCTCTGCTCCCGATTCCGTTCGCGCCTCCTTGTGGTTTTCATCTTCTCGAGCGCGTCGGACCTCCTCTCGTAGTCTCCGGATCTCTTCTTCCAATTCCATTTTCTCCTCTTCCAATTTCATTTTCTTATTTTTTTCATTTCTTCGAAATTTAGCCTGGGCGTCTCTGTTTCTCTGTTGTCTAAGTCGCCGTTTTAGTTGCTCGCGCTCTGGATCCTTCAGGATATTTGTCAGCACATCAACTCCATAAAAAAGCACATTTCAGTATACTGTATTATTTTTGAGAGGAATAACACGTGAGCACAGGACTAACATACAGTCATGATCATTTGTGAAATCAGCGCACGACAATAACCCTAACCCCCTCTGTCTTCTTTCGAATTTCTAACTAGACCCTAGAAAGTTAGATTAGCTGGCTTACAGCCAATAGTAAGTAAGATATGTTTGAGCAATAGTCTTACTTAGCTCCCAACAATAAGCTGTGATCAAACGAAAAAGTTGTCTCATTCTATTAATCATACAGAGCAGCCTGAACTACAAATACCTTTATTGTTTACCTCGGTCAGTGTTAAATTATGTGATCGGTTATGGATCTTTGTCATACATATTCCAAGTGATCTGTAGATACTGACTCTTTCGTTGTAAGCTAATGCAGGCGACTAGTAATGTAGCTTGTCTTCGTTTATGTAGTAGCGCTTAGGTACTGAGTTACGGTACCGACTCAATGGCTCAGCCGCTCTATGTTACATTAGACAAGAAGTATATGTACCTACTATCTCAACTAGTGTGCGAGCATGAGCTCACAGCATTAGATCTGAATTGTATTTCATGTGGTCAGCCGATCCTTACGTAATACTATTACCGGGTCTCGATCGAAATTCGACGTACATAGATTATAACTCAGGTCCTACTCAATAGTAAGCGGGTGGCCTGTTCGAGGGTGTGTCATCTTGCTATTAGCTCTGGTACGGTTATTTGCTAATTTTTGGTCAATCAAGTCTTTCTATAATTGGGGTCTTTTGTTTGGGTTATCGAATCCTGAAGCCATTTTGCATTGAAACACGGTTTTGCATTAGGCTTGTCAAGCAATGTGAGACCCCGCAACTAAACGGTAGTTAACTAGTATTATATTATTACATAAGAGTTGGTTAGTTGATGTTTTGTAAAGCAGTGCCGGAAATTAATTTTAGCAAGGGGAAAGCAGTTAAAGTCAGTTAGCGGGCAAACTGATTATGTGAGTCTGCTTTACGTGAGTCTGCTTTACGTGAGTCTGCTTTACGTGAGTCTGCTTTACGCGAGTCTGCTTTATGTGAGTCTGCTTTATGTGAGTCTGCTAGAGTGTGACCTCATCGATGAAGTGGTCACATAAATGATAATTTGTATAGGAACCATTCTCTAATTTCAATTTTGCCATTGGTTTTAATTCCAAGTTTGCCAGCTTTTTCGTTTTCGCGATGTACCAAGCTAATTGGGAGATTCACCTTGACGTCATATATTTTTTTTGACCTTGAACCTTGATGACTTCCATGTACATTATTATTAATCATGTTTGTACATAATACATAAATGGTTCTGGATGGACTACTGCGACTTTACCACTCATATAACTAATAGTACCACTAAGTTTATGTAACTCGCCTTTTATGTAAAGGGTGTGATATGGACACCTAATTAGAGATGATAAACAATGATCATCTATATGGAATACCCAGGTGGCCAGCTCGTTTACATGACGCTCTTACCAATTACATTATTAAATATCTGTGGTGTTTTAACGATTTCCATTAACTAGGTCATATTATGTATGGGATAGTTACTATATAGCCCTGCAAAGTTTATAATAATGCTTGGTCTCCCCTGATAAACCATGTAGTCCAGGTAAACCTCCCTCTTTATAGTTGCAAACTCTCATGCTAAGTTCATTTCATAAAGTGCTGGACTGTGGTTGATCATGGAACGCTCCCATAAAAGCCGGACGAACACACAATATTCATTCAAGATCAAAAAGCCCCTCGGAAGTACCTCCAAATATCCCTATGAGAAGGCTCGACAGTGGGTCAACCGATCTCCCGAACAGAGGCAACAAGAAGTCGCAGAAAGAAATGGAAAAATCACGAGGCCTTTGAATGCATTTATGCTCTACCGAATGGACAACGCTTCGTATATTCGCGAGAACATCGAAGGGGGTGACAATCCAAAACATATTTCTATTATTGCAGGGCTAAGTTGGGCTTTGGAGCCTAAAAAGGTCAAAGAGATCTATGCTGATCTCGCTTTGGAAGATCAAATACGCCATGTCGAAGCACACCCTGAGTATAAGTTGACTCAACGGAAATTTGCCAAAACCGAAATACAAGACAGTGAGAGATGGGAATCAGCTTTATTCAAGCATATGGATGGCCATTCACATCGGCAAACAGAATTCTACAATCCCAGTGAATTGGATTTTCCGCTATTTACATCTCCTTTATTCCAGCTCACAGACGAGGACTGGGATAACTCCGGATATGTCTTCTGAAGCTATCAAATTCCGGTATGGCATCATGGGTACTGGTGGTACGTACTTCCTTTCCATACATGCTAGAAAAGACTACGTATACAGTATAGTATATCGTCAATATGTGTTTTCATGCTGATTCTGCTAGATAACCAGGATACAACCAGGCAGAAATATGGACAGCTCACTTTAGAAATCTAGCTAGCTAGGAAGCTGCCTTGAGCCAAATATTGGGCATTTTGATCCCAGTTGATGAGGAGCCAGGGCTCAGAAATGAATGAGGTAGTAGTCATAGTGTATTGAATATATACCTTCCAAGTCTATAGTTTGTGCTGGATCTCCTGCAAATAAGCTCGCTAAGTGCCTATATAAACCCTGCCTTTAGACCTGATTCAAACCGCATACTCGTCTCGTATTGTGTAGATCGCGAAACAGCAATACAGGCCCACGTTGTGCTAAAAGATCGTATGAGTTTCCCCTCGGGCTTTTACAGAATAAATCTCGTAGACTTGATGTATCAAAAATGGAGTAAACCTAACTGCTGTCTCGCACATAGAGGTCCCAGAACTTGATGTCAAGCTCTCAGAGTATGAGAAGATCCTACCATTTCGTCAGAGTCATGTTTGTGACAGTACGCAGTGCAAATTATACGGATCTAGTTGTGAGTGAATCTATAGTGTGATACTACCGAGAAGGTGAGCTCGTGGAAGAAGGTATGTAAGGAACCAAGAAGAATTGAAGAGGACACTCATCCATACACGGCTGCCTCATCTGAGTTGCTAGTTCTTATCGCTGTTGGCTCGGGGATAGAGAAATGAAAGTAAGGACGAATATGTGAAAGGAAAGAGAAGATGAATAGGGACTTTGGCGTGGGATAGAGTTAGGTCTCCGCACCCTCAGTGATAATTCTCGAGGCAGATTCTTTGGGTTCGTACAGTCCCGACTTGATTCAAGGTACCACGATTCTCGCCTTACGAAGTTTAAAGCTACGCGTTGTACGTCACGATCGAACAATGATAGTACATATCTACACCCTTTCCTTCTTACATCCTTTGCTTCGGACCTGTAGATTCGATTTTTTACTTTCGGAAATGCCATCAGGGTCGACATCTTTACCACCCAACAGCTTGTAGAAGCACTCATCTTGAAAAATATTCGACAAGAAACCACATTGGGGGAAGTTAGAAGTATCTGCAATTACATTCTCCAATCTTGGTATGTCTATATACTACAAGAGAAGGGCAAGGTTTTCATAAGTAGGCAAAAACTATCACAGGGATAATTGTGATTTGGACGAATGTGCATTTTATCCAATAACACAATGCCAAGAGATGGAACAGTCAAGACATTTTTTTAAACGCTACCTTACCAGGAAGAACTTCTGTGCTGCGTTTAGACCTGTGTAATGCTGCCACGGCCCATTCAAGGAGCCTCAAATCGCTTCCTGGGGCTCCCATAAGGGAGACAACTATCGGCATTTTTTCCACCTTTCCAGTGATCCGAGATTCGTATCCGGTTTGAGATACTGAGAATCCCCATCAGAACTTGGCTCAAATGTGCTCGAAGAAGAACGGATATAGTGCTTACTTGGAATGGTCAATTCAGGTGCCCCAAGAATGGGAGCGATATACGTTGGTGGAAGACCCGGAACCTCCGGACTGCTATTCCCAGGGTATTCATCTCGATATCTTGGTTTGATATTATCAGTATGAATTGCCATGAGCATTTGACAGGACGATGCATATTGCTCTAAAAACCAAGTCCGAAAGATGGACATGCGTTTCAATATCTCATTATGCTGTTCCATGGTGACTTCGCTACCCAGGTCCCTTTTCGTAATTAAAAAGGTGGTGAGTAGAATGACCATAAGATATCGGAAAGTCAATACGCATACCAGTATTTTCTTACAACCTCCGTCACAAAGGGTGGATGGCCATGAAGCTCATGATATCGAGCTCTAAATTTACCGAACGAGTGATAAGCTGCATAATACCACCCATGGCGCATTAGCTCCAAAGAGGATTTTGTCAGTAGATACCAAGTAGACGCGACAGCGGGGTCACAATGCATACGTTGTAAAGATATTGGTGTAAATCTTTCTCGTCCACAGGTGCTGTCTCGCGCCAATCACTTTCGATGGAGATGATACGATACGAACATCCGGTCGCTTTACATACATCATCAAGGAAATTTTCCATCGCACGAAGCTGTTCAACATTATCTTCAGGCATAAAATCTGTTGGATAGAGAATCACGAGTTCGCCTTCATCTATTGAAGCTTTGTTGTCTTGCTCTCCCGAAGGATGTAAGGCTCGAAAGACATCGGGAAAAATATCAAGACCTCTTCCATGCCAGCCAGGTGTGTCCAATTCCGCCCATGCTTTGACTAATCCTTCATCCGATATTGAACCGGTTGAGGGGCGGAACCCGAAGATCCCAGTTTGAAGCGCCGGTATTCGGGCACTTCCAGTAGCTATTTCCGTTCATACAACTATCAATAACTGATGGTCAAGATGGACAATTTTTGAAATAAGACGTACTGTCACTGCATATCGACAAATCAATCCAATGGTAGGCTGCAACTGCAGCAGCACTTCCACCACTGCTGCCTCCTGTGATTAGGTAGCCGTCTCCTCGCGGATTAAATGGCGCTTGGTAGTCCACACTTTGAGTCGGATGTTCCATCATGGCAAAGGAACTAAGATGGGTCTTTCCAACTATAGTAGCGCCCGCTGCTAGCAACAAAGATATGGTATCTGCGTTATTTTGCTCGATGGGATATGTCTCAAAATACGCACGGTTCCCAAGCGTCGTACAAGTACCACTAACGTGATAGTTGTCCTTAACAGCGACCCTCAACCCTTTAAGGAGTCTTAATAAAAATTTAGTTAGTTTCATTATCGCGTTTTACTAACCACGTGTCAGGGAGCTAGATTCTTACTTGGTAGTATCTTTTGATGACGTGAAATAGGATCTTGCGGGGACAGCAATCTTATGCGCTCGATAAGGACTCCCAGCCGCGTTAACCTCAACGAATCGACTAGCAGCTAGCATTAGAAACACATGTATGTAAGTATATGGTTAGCCTACCCGTCCTTATGTAGGGAAGGCCACAGAGCCTGCACAAATGCAAGTTGAGTGTCAGGGTAGGCCTTAAACACCGAGTAATAATTGCCTTTAACGAGACAGTATGGTCCGGTTGCAATACCCAGGTCATGCTTATATAAAACCACTTTGAGGGTGTTCCATCTCTCAAAGAGGCTTATCACATCAGGCTCCAAATGGACATTATCTGAACAAACGCCACCAAGCACGATGCACCGAAGAAAGTCAGTATGAAAGACATCGTCCTTGTCCAAGACTTCCTTTCTGCACTGCTCTAGCATACTTGTTTCAATTCCCTGGTCCCTGGGAATCCCTATGTACGTCACTAGCGTGTAGGCCTCATTCGAACCCTCGGGCTCACTTTTCGAAAGTGTTGAGATAAAGTTGGTAGGCAGGCTCGCAGACGGTGTTGTTGACCTTGCGAGGTACTGGCCTTCATGTATTCTGAAGCAAATCATTGGTCTACTCCGAAACTATGACTGTTGCTACCGCTTTACAAGAGAGACTAGATCTTGTATTGTTTGTATGTGATGTGGATGTGGATGTGGGTGGACCCTTCCGTCTTGTGAATTGAATTCCCAGTATTGGAAATTAGACCAAGCTATTCCTGTTTGGGATAGACACAAAGAATCATATGAGCATTGTGTCGGATTAGTCGGTTTATTCCAGGCCAATCCTGAAGAGTGTTTTACTAGGATCAAAGAAAAGAAGTGACTAGCAAGATTGTATCTGTTGAGTTCTGTCTCTCTGTCTCCATCAGGTTTCAAAGCCGGGTCCTTTATAGACACCTTTGGCGGGGTGATTTGTGAGCTATCAGGAGGGGTAAATATTGGGCTGAAATCTATGTGCCCAGATATATGCCTAAAGGTGCCTTTTAGACCTGTAAGATTGAACAGTCGATCTTTCTGCCTCGTTTGAAAGCTGGATTATCTGACACATTGATCACTAGGAAATTTCAACGATTGGATTTATAGCTCGATACGAGAACGATCTTACAAATTAACTTTACAGCCTACATCTAGAAAAACAATTGAGAACAAATGCTGGTCTCTAGTGAGTATTCTTAGGATAACAATGGCTATCACATTTAGAAGGGAATCTTAGAAGAATGCAGAAAGGTCAACGTGGGTTAAAACTGATTGCGCTGACCTTACCTGACTTAACTGTTAAATTGCCAGCCCATGATAATAGCTATTATTATAATGAGAAAGATTGTCGCTGTACAAAATAGGGGTGTACACCATTGGCTCTCTGTGCCAGTTGGTTCCTGTGCTCTGAACAGGGGTTTTTTGCTGATTTCTTGTGTCGTAACTGTCGTTCTAGGATCAGGACTGGGACCACCCGGATAGGCTGCTTTTGTATAGGGTTTTGTTCTACGAACATCAAGACGATCAACGCTGTCCTTCCCATCTTCCTCTGGAGGTACAACCCGAATTTTAGGAACTTCTTGATTCATTTTGAGTGGCAATGCTTTTGTGTAAAATGATTGATCCTCCGGTATTTGTTGGGGATTTATACTTTTGATGGCCATAATACTAGAAATAGATTGTCAGCAACCATAGCAATAATCACTACGTGGTGTTGTCATTCTCTCTAGTAACTTAAATTACTTAGTATTATGTTAAATACGTACTGTCGCGCCCGAAATGTCCTTTATAGCCCTGGACACAAGAGTCATTTCGCAAACCCTAATTATTTAACGGCGCTAAGCCTAATATAGGTAGTTCTAAATACATCGTTTGTATGGAACTCGTACTGGTAGTGGTAAAAAAGTGTATTGTAGATACAAACATGTCTAGGAGCTTCGATTCATTGCAAACATATCAAACACGATGACAGGGTGTAGATCTGGCAACTTGTCAATATCTCGTCGTCCGGTATCTTGTAAAGCTATCCAGACAAGCAGCTAAATTTCTGTGGCACTAACTCTATCTATGAAACATTTCTCGTTTTATCATTGAGGTTCGAGTTGCCAATCTTATGACTGGATACCAGATGTGTAAGAGGCTAACTGTTGATGGCAAGGCTCCTAGTACGTTAGGTTCGGGACGATGGCAGACAACTCGCAGTCCCCGTCAGTTGATCCATAGGTGGTCGCCCCCCACTCCGGGCTACTATGCAGATTCACATGTATACTCCCTTAGTCCTTCCCCGCATCCTCTGTCGCAGGTACAGCAACCCCTCGGGTTCCTACAGTCAGGTGAAAGGAAGGAGGGAGCCGAATATGTTTGCTATTGTCGGAACGTGAATATCAAACCTAGCGCGTTTCGGCACTGGATATCAGTTAGTCTAACGCGGCACGTGCGTGCCGCGTATATATGTAGTTAGCTACTCCCCGTCCCCCTTACTCTTGGAAAAACGATTTTCGAGTTGATAGGCGACTTCCTTATAATTATTTATATCAAACAGTCGGAGGCTCAAAATCCTCAACCCTCTCTACCACCTAGCTCCCAGGAGTGCAGCCTTTGACGCGTCTCAACGCGCCCGGCAACACCATGGCGCGTAAAGGCCCTGGTACAGATGGCCCTCTACAGACAGTCCTTCTGGAATCCACGTCTACAGCCACAACAAGAGCTTCTGAAGGACAGAAGATCTTCAGCCCCATAGCTGTATTCCTTGATAAACACCGCAGCCAAACCACCGGCCTTGCTCCTCACCTACTGAGAGCCCTCACCGCTCTAAGTGATGACCTCGCCTTGGTAGCTCAACAACATTTCAACGCTTATATCAGCGGTATCTTGACGACCTTCATTCTACCTGCCCTGTCCCCTACCCCTTCCTCTTCCCCCACCCTAAATCCCTTACCCCCTTCACCCCCTCCCTCACGTCCCCCCTCAGGTCTTAACCAGTCAACTTATGCGACTATTACCCAACATGCCCTGGTCAAATCAACTCCCACCACTCACCCTAAAGTCTCCATCAAAAAGCCTATGCCTCTGGTGAAACAACCCTTTCCTGACATCTGGCTCTTCGTACGCCTCCCAGCTGACCATGCAGCCAGAAAAATGGAAGCCTACGCTATCTACTCTAGCCTACGATCTCAACTAAACTTAAATAGTGCAGCACTAAAAGAAGTCCAAGCTACAAAGACTGGCTTTGCACTATGCCCCTCATCTCCAGAAGCCCTCCTAGCCCTTGAGGCCCAAAAAGAGACTATCTCTGCATTCTTTGTTAACTGCCAGATAGAACGCAGCTCCCGATGGGTCTCGTACCGAGTCACCAACGTGCCAAGGAAAATTGGCCAAATCTTGGATGGTCAATACTCTCTAATCCCTGTCAATCCTACACTACTATCCTTAGAAATTAGCGAAACTACAGGGCTCAAGCCTATATCTATTAGCGAGACCACTACGAGCGCTGCCAACCCTGATACTCTCTCCTCAAGCTGGTTTGTCAACTTCCCAGAAGGCACGAAATCACCACTGCCTATCCAGCTACGTCTTTTTGGCACTATCACCAATGCTCGTCACCTCTCTAAGAAAACAACAGTTATTCAATGCACACGATGCTGGAAATGGCATAATGCACGATCCTGTGCACGCCCCTCTCAATGCCGACTATGCGGCTCCTCAGAGCATACTGAAGAGGGCCATGTCAACCGCTGCACAGCCCTGGAGCCTCATCAGTGCCCTCCCAGATGCATACACTGCCATGGACCACATCCTGCTGATTTCCCAGAATGCCTTCTGCGCCCCAAAGGCAATACTAAACATACTAAAGCTCAACAAACAGAGATCCGCAAATCCTGCGCCATAAACCTCGCAAAAGCTCGAACTGAAGGAGGATGTAGCTCTCAGCTCTCTATAGGCACACAAGAAACATCTATGGCATTAGATGAGATGCCATCACAGCCTTCAATCCATGAGATTATCTCTCCTTTCCGTTCAGTAACCCCCCCACCTCGCGCCCCAACTGAAGATCCTCCCATTACAGCTCGTGTAGTCCGTTTTACAACCCCTCAACTACAAAACTGGTTCGCCTCTGTTCTTGAACAGGAGCTATGATCTATCACTATCCAACTCAAAAGGCGCCTCTCAAAATCCTACAGTTAAATGTAGGGCACGCGCTAGACGCACATGAAATAGCCCTCACATTGGCATACACTAGCGACATCGATATTATCCTAATCCAAGAACCATATACATTCAAAGACCTCAGCCGACAGATCACTAAAAAACATCCATCATATGAATGCTTCTCCCCAACTGATAGCTGGGCAATAAGTGGCCGACCACGAGTCCTCACCTATGTCTGAAAGAAGAAAGGCATCCGGACCTCCCAGCTACGCCCCTTTACAACTGACACTAAAGAAGCCTCGGATCTCCTGTTCCTTCAGATTTTTTCGCCCACAGGAAAGTCCGCTCTGATAGTTAACATCTATAATGCCCCAGCAGGCTGCAGCAGAGCAGGTGAAGCCGCGAAAGCTCTCACAACCCTGCCAGAGGCGTATTTCCCTCAAACAACGATACTTGCAGGCGATCTCAACCTACTACACAACAGATGGCAACCCTCGCTACAACGCAGCCCTACAACTTTTGCAGAGCCGTTTATCAACTGGCTGGATCTCCAGGGTCTAGTACTCATTTCCGACATAGACTGTCCCACACATGAAAGGGGTAACGTGTTAGACCTCAGTTTCGCCTCAAGCCCTCTGGCACTCGCAGGAGCCAAAGCTAGCATAGCGAGCCACTTAGATGCTACCTCAGATCATCAACCACTAATTACCACTGTTCCATGGGATCAGAGATACAAGGAAACAGCTCAGAAACTGAGATTTGACACACTAGACCACACCTCCTTCCTCTCGCTCCTCGCCTCTAATCTCGCTGGCACCGAGAGCTCAGACGCAACAGAAGAAGATCTTGATGCCCTTGCTGAAAAACTGACATCTGCAATCCAAGGAGCATATAGAGGCTCTGCTAAGAGGACCATGACACAAGGCATAGGACAACCATGGTGGAACGAAGACTGCAAGAAAGCTTTACACAATTACCGCTTAGGCCTCTGCTCAAAGACAGACTTCCGCAGGATAACTAGATGGTCTCAATGACAATTTTGGCGAGAGAAGCTCTCTACGGTAACACAAATGAAGGATGTTTTTGACATGAGCAAATGGCATAAGTCTACAGGCATCTTCCGAAGCCCTCCACTAAAAGATCTGCTAAGGCCCAACAGCCTCCCAGCAGTTACTGTACACGAGAAACGAGACGTACTAGTCCGCAATCTTCTCCAGAACTCGGCAGAGGCAGGAGACATACCTCTGGACTCCCCAACAGTCCCTTCCACTAGTCTCTACTTCCCAGATATATCGATGCTACAAGTGGAGGAGTCAGTACTTCAGGCAGGAAACACAGCCCCTGGCGCAGATGAAATCCCAACCTGCATACTCAAAGTAGCCTGGCCTCTGATCAAAGATAAGGTACTAATGCTATATCAAGGGTGCCTAAAGATTGGTTATCATCCTAAATGCTTTCGACACGCAATCTTAGCAATCATCCAGAAACCAAAAAAGACTGATTGGTCTTCACCTAGATTATACAGACCAATCGCTCTCCTATCAGTACTTGGCAAAGGACTGGAGCGCTTGGTGGCACGGAATATGGCATGGATCTCTATACACCATAAAGTATTAGCAAGGCAACAATTTGGGGCTCTCCCACTAAGATCTGCAACTGACCTGACCACATGCCTAACACATGATGTTGAACAAGCGCTAAATCAAGGCATGACTGCCTCACTCCTTACCCTAGATGTCAAAGGCGCCTTTGATTCCGTACTTCCCGGCAGACTGATCCGCAGACTACGCGAGCAGGGCTGGCCTACCAATCTCGTTCTCTGGATTGCCTCCTTCGCTACTGGAAGATCAGTTCAGATCCGACTCGATGGAGAGATCAGCCCCTCAACAGACATTACCTGCGGTCTTCCACAAGGATCCCCAGTATCTGGCATTCTTTTCATGCTCTACATAGCGCCTCTATTCCGTCTAGGAAACCCAAGGAACAGATTTGGTTACGCGGACGACGCAGCCAACCTGGCGATCTCAACTTCTCTTACTACTAATTGCGAAGCCTTATCAGACTCACTTCAAGAAGCTCTTAATTGGGGCGCTGCAGAGGGCATTACATTTGCACTAGATAAATACGAGCTTCTTCACTTCTCCCGACATAAAGCAGACCAGGACCCAACCCGCACACCTTCAGTGAAAGCTGGATCTATTACAATATCAGAAAACACTAAACGGCTATATCTACGATGGCTAGGAATCCTCTTTGACAAAAAGCTAACGTTCAAATGGCACGTTAGAGAAACAGCATCTAAAGCCCTCACTGTGGCCAACGCTCTTCGCTCTCTAGGGAATACTGTTCGAGGAGTCAAACCTGATTTACTACAGCAGGCTGTATCAGCCTGTGTACTCCATAAAGCATACTATGGCGCAGAAACCTGGTGGCCAGGACGTACTCGCCCTGGACCTTCCCAGATTTCAAACCGAGTTGGAGAACATCTTGAGAAACTAACTAAAGTAATACTAACAGGCGCAAGAGCAGTCCTTCCAGTCTTCCGCACAACCCCAAAGCCAGTCCTTTATCGAGAGTCTGGATTCTCTCCACCAGAAATCGAACTAGATCGAATAGCCCTCCTTGCAACTGTCCGCCTACGGCGCCTCGACCCTTATCACCCACTTCGAAGACGCGCAGAACAGATCGCTAGTAACGGCCGACAAACCAGCCGATTTGCCCGCCGTACACTGGCCCTCCCAAACTCTGAACAGATAAACCCTCTCCAATACGCTCCCTGGCACCCTCGCGAGCCTCGTGGGAATGCTCAAGCTCGAATAGGAGCTCCCATGGGACGCACTAAGGAACAGGCAGCGGCTAATTTCATGGCTTTTCAACGTACCATCCCTAGCTCAGATATTGTAATCTTTTCAGATGGATCTAGGCTAGCAGACGGACGTGCAGGGGGTGGCTATATTGGACTTCAAGCACACCATCAGTTCCTCCGCTCCTCACTCTTATACGGACACGGGAAAGAGGTCTTCGACGCCGAAGCAGAAGCAGCTCTAGCTGGCGCTTAAGCAGCAATAGCGTACCCAACAGCTCAATTTGCTACCAACCTATGGATCTACCTTGACAACCTGGAAGTTGCCATACGCCTTCTATCTCCCTCTACAGGATCTTCCCAAGAAATCTTTGAATCCTTCCGCACCCTTGCAGCCGCCTGGCCATTTCGCAAAAGGCTTCCTCACACTAAAAGCGGATCTATCCAAATCCGATGGGTCCCTGGACACGCTAAAATCCCTGAGAACGAAGCGGCTGATCTCGCTGCCAAAGAGGGAGCTGCCTCAATCCCTCCTGCTCCTCACAAATCCTCATACGCCTCGCTAAAGAGATACGCCAAGACTCAATCCCTATCCGCTGCTCAGTCACAATGGGAGAAGGTGGCTATTGCGGCCCATACTGGTCATGGAGACTTTGCAGACTACCATGAACGCTTCAACCATGATGATGCTTATCTTCTCTGCCAATGCGGAGCACGAAAAGCACCTCTGCACTTCTTCTTCTGTCATATAGCTAAGAGACGAGCCCCTCGGCCTCCTGGGCCCCCTTCTGAGGTCATCTCTTTTCTCTTAGGCACTGCTAAAGGAGCACAAAAGCTAGCCACATGGCTAGCAGAGACTCACTTCTATGAGGATATCTGCCCTCGCTAACCTCTCCTTAGCACCTAGCTAAGACAGCCCTACTCTTCCTTTATATTTCTCTTCTCCTTCTTTCTTTCTCTTCTCTTCTTTCTTTCCCTCTCTGCAAAACTTACTGTTCAGTTATAATAGTGGTGGAGTAATAGGTCATGGAGTGTAGGCGGACCATTGCAGCTGGCAAATACCTAAAACCCACTCAAAGTGGACCTCCCTGTAAGACCACGGCAGCTATGGAAATGCGCCAAAGAGTCTCTTATTTGTATATAAATCTGATAAAACCTGAAACCCGAGGCTTACCCCTCGGCGGCCTATGTCCCAGTAGGGATCGGTGGGAAGCGTGCGAGTCACGAACCACGGCCGTTAAATATACACACACACACACACACACACACACACACACCACTTACTCTTGGGGGGCAGTCATCAATATCAGGAATTCCATACCATATTGATCAGGCTCGTCAGCTCGTCGGAATAGCTGTTCTACGTGGCTAGTGCTAGCGACCTAGACGTAGATAAACCGACAGCTATACAATCGCGTGGAAGCTCCATGTCAGTGATAAGAGATCAGGCAGTCGCACTGCAAAAGATCTGGTTGTAGCTCCCAGTATTTACTGGGAGGAAAAGCTAAAAGCCGTCCTTGAGGAAATGTTACACACCAAGAGCAAGACAGATCACCACTTTCGATTTGAAGGGGCGGACATTATCGTATCGGTCAATGATCGAACGCAGACTAACTTTGAGGATTTTGCGAGCTCCACGAACATTGATTGGCTGCTAATTGAGGCAACTGTGTAAATGGGGCCACTTGCCTCGTATCAGAAAAACACTTACCACCTAACTGTTCATTCTCCTTTCCAGTAATTCCTGGAGATCGAGTGACAGCGGTGGAGAGATTTTTCAAGTGGCTGATATCACAGTACACTAATGAGTCGTACATAGCTGATTTTCGGAGCGCTCAGGATGTAATCATAGAAACTCGTATGGATCTGGAACTAATCCTCGAGTATCCAGAACCCGAAACCTTTACGAATGAAGGGATACCCAAAGGAACTGCGCTTCGTATCATTCGTGAGATTCCCAGATGGGCCGAATATCTGGAACAAAACTCGCCCTCTAGGGGGATTTTGGAGGACATTGACCAATAAATAAGAGTATCTATGGCTGAGTTGGTAAGTCTTATACTCTACCCGTGTGTTGATATGATAAAATCAACCGCGGTTTCGGGGCGTGCTATCTGTCCTTTCGCTAAAGAAACTCGCTTGTAGATCCTGTTAACCCAGCCGCTTCCTGTTCCTTTGTGCGTCCCATAGGACCTCCTATTCGAGCTTGGGCACTCTCTCGTGGCTCGCGAGGGTACCAGGGAGCATGTTGTAGAGGGTTTATCTGTTCAGAGTCGGGGAGGGCCAGCACACGGAGGGCAAATCGACTGCTTGGTCGGCCGTCTCTGGCTACCTGTTCTGCGCGTCTTCGAGTATTTTACTTGATATTCCTTCTTGTCCCTTATTTACAGGGGAGCTTTGCTTATACCCCTCTTCGCATGGCTTTTTCTCATGATTGAAGATGCATAGTACCAAATGAGGCTTAGATCCTATTCCGTCAGACTAGCTGTTTCAATTTGTCCAAAGATTGATATAAGAATAAAGCGTGCGCAAAGAACAAATCACAGCCATGGTGATTAATATTGTACTATATCAAAGCTCTTTTGTACTGCACCTATACTTTTGTGTTGATTTCAAAACCAGCAAGAACAGTGATATCCCCCCTCTTTCTTTAGCATACATAGCATTTCATAGAGGAAGAGTAGCAGTATTCGAGGATTTAAAAGGTCGGTGTTCGATAGATCCGATTCAAAGTGCCGAATGTATGCTAGCCACATGAGTTCCACAGTAGCTGCATCCTGAATGTATCCAAGGTCGAAAACGTATTTGTTAATAGGTAGTGATCTGGTAAGGGTAGGGATCTTGCTCTCAACAGTGAAATTGATTCTCTTCGTTATGTGGTCTATGATCGAAACAAGACCGCGTAATATAAACATAAGCTTCCTGATCGTAATTTCCGGATAGCAGTTGCTGCGAAAATGTATTATTTCGCTTAAGAGATTCTCTACCGCGAAGAGGAGCGAAGGAATGGAGGTAGACGCCACGGAAATCATGCCCGCAATTGTTGATTCCGCTGGACAGAAATTACCTCGCACTCTCCAGTCAATATACGTCGTTGACATAATGTTCTCTGTGCGGGGAGGGCGACCTTGAACAATAGATATGTAGCGGTACAGCGGTTCCTGGATACATGGTGGTGCCCACTCAATCAATCTGCGTAAGAATCGTAATATGACTGCATAGCTAATTTGACTCATGTCGACCGTGGGGAGGCTTGCCCATACTGCGAGGTCGTCTATTTTCTCATCTGGAGAAAGACATGGCTTGTTTAGACCTTGGAAAGGACATAAAGCTGCCAAAGCGCATAACGCCCACTTCCATTCGGCGGAATTCTGTAGACACTTCACAAGCGTATGCCTTATCTCACTAGCATTCCAAGAAAAAAGATAGTGCTGGCCTTCATTGCTTTCCAAATGTAATGCTTGTCTGATATCTAATCCCTCGTCTCCGAAATTTGCCTCATAGTGCTGCAACACGAGCAAAGCATGGGGCCATGGGTCCTGATGTTGAACCATTTGAATATCACAGTCTTGATCTACTTGGTCTTGCAGTATAGAGTTACTATCCTCTTCGACTGCAAGCATCCATCTTGAATGACTCCAAAGCAAGTCCTTATGTGTTCCTGACTCGGTATTAGATGGCTGGTTGGACAAAAACACACATATATAAATAGACGGTAAAAGAAAGGCAACAAAACCAGGGTAAAAAGGAGCAATCACCTTGCTGATGATGGCGGAACTCGCGGAGGCTTTTGTACTTCTCTCCACATACTTCACACTGTAAATTTCGAGATTTCTGGTGTTTATAGCCTCTTGTTTGATTGAATAAAATTTTTGATTCGCACATAGCAGCACAGAATGAACCAATGGCACCGTTTAGGATATATTAGTAGATTGTAGGTTGTTGATGAACTTGTGGAGGTTTTGATCCGCAAAGGACATGAGAGATGCTAGTTATTAGCTTAGATGTAGACACATCCTTTATGGCTTCATAATTAGCCAAAACTAAAAGTGTACACTGGTCATAATAATCCAGCATCAAGATTTGGGGTTTAGTAATTCATTAAAGATCCTCCATCAGTGCTCCTTATATATACACATATCGTATTCTTCTCTTCGCGATGACAAAAGGTACAGTACCTGAGAATTGATACAGTATATAAATTTGTATTATTACGTGTACTGAACTTGGAAATCTCGAAAGACCAAGCTCCTCTTACAAATCTAAACCAAGCTCATCTCATGTCCCTGATAAGGATTACAACCCCACTTTTGTGACGCTGGCCAATGCCTTGCATTCGTTGCTAACTAGGTGAGCCTATCTACGAAGAATAACAAGCATAAAGAAGGAAAGGAGAAAAAACACACCGCCCCTCTGCACGCAGCTCCTTCATATGATCCTTTGTGTGGACGGAGCTTCCCAATACAGTACCGCTCCCAATATACTAATTTCTCAGGGCTCAAGCCCTATCTCGAAATAGCGGGAAAAGCCTCATAGGATGACACTGTACGGAAAGCTCCGTCGCCAAGCCGTAGAGCTGTCAAGCCGTAGAGCTGGCTGTCACACTTTGACAGGTTAATCATAACAGCTAATCCCTAATAATCTCAAACGAGGTTTATCTTAATTTTTAAAAATTTGTTATATAACCTATGCCAGGCTATCACAAGAATCTCCAGTACCTGTGTATGAGTGTACCATTCCTTTAACTTTAGTAATATATACGTTGATTTCCAATCCCTTACATGAAAAATAACTAAGCTACTTAGCTACATGCGGTTACCGCGCTATGTTGGTATGTATCAAAGCTGAATATAATACCTACAGGGAAAATCTTATTTTCTCGCACTCTCCCGCTGCGCGGTGTGGATAAGGGGCTCCTGCGTTATTTAACTACGCGTATTCTGGGGTTACTCGACACGTCGGAATAGGTGACCTGTAACAGTATTGTGGGAGTTCTCAATTCAGATCCTGTTCTCATTGTACGCCGTTATACCACTTTAACAGCTACCCTTAACACTGCCTGCACTACAGATTATTTATGGCTATGAATGCTTTATAGAACGCATGTGTTGCATTTAGAGCAGTCCAACCTTTAGCACAGCTTCAATTACTCAATAGACACCATAAAGCTGACACACATCTAGTGTATGACAGGTTACGAAACCTCACAGCAGAGCAGCCTGGTGTGTATACATTGCGCATAAGATAGCAACGTGAAAGATCTGGTGCGAGCTTCCCCATATATCAAACTTACCCGGCGCCAAACGCTCCGGAAATCTAAACTATAGATGTTCGTCAAAATTCTTGTCTCTCACAGAATGGAAGACGTAGTATGCGTGCAGACATACCGCGTATACACTGACTCCAATCCCATAGAAAGTAAGCTCGAGCAGGTACCATTTCATTCCCAAGTATTGAAGCATATATTCAAGCCCGTATCGTTGGACTCCATGCAATAGGGGTATAAACGATGAAGAGCCAAAAATAACGAATGTGCCCGCCTTCACTTTCCGCCAGCCTGGCATTTTGAATAAGGGATTCGAGATTAGAACACTAGTGACTGTACCCGTGGTTAGAACCTGGAACTCATGTCAGCGTATCGTCAGATTTGTCCCGGCTGCCAGGAGGATGGAGCGAGTGGTAACAATCACTCGGAGAGGCTCACAATAGCCCAGTGCAGTTTTTGCAAACTCGCTTCACAGAAAAATACATAATAGATGCTAGAAGATAATATGCCCACTGTCACAATGACAACACCAAGCAGATCCATTCCATGCCAGAACTGTTCTACTTGATGTGAGTGAGGCTGCATCAGGTGGTACAGTGTGCTAAGGACCAGACAGATCTCTGCACACCCAAGGTAGATTCCAAACATAGAGTAGTCCATGGACGAGACATTGACAAACTGAGGCTCTGCCAGGTACCTCAGGAGAGTAGCTGCGACGAGTGGCAGGAGTAGAGCCCCGATCAGATGAGTGTATACATTGCAAGACTCATTGTGCAAAAAGGTTAAGCTGAAGAGGATCTCCAGATAGTCTGCTTTCGGTAGTCGATAGCCCCTGAGAATATACTGGTTGTCGAACTGCCATTCGGAAATCTTCTGCCAGGTTACGGTTCGCTCTTCAGTCTTTGGCTGGCTCGTGGTGCTCATATTGACTTTCGGCACCTGCCTTTTTTGAGACCTCCTCCTGACATATGAGCCACACAGAGTATGAAGCACGCACAGGAGGACATAGGAGAAGTAGATGAAGGATACAAAAGGACTGGATTGCTGAAAGAAGGGCAGAGGAATGAATAAGCGTCACAAAGAAAATACGATATAATAGTAAGGGATCCGCCGGACCTGCTATAAGGCGATTGATGGGGAATATAGGCGCGGAGAGATAGAACTGATTACTGGGTTAGTAGGGCAAGCGCAGCATAGGTTACGGTACTACATTACCAATACACTAACAGGTTTGATACAACTCGTTATTTCACCGAAATACATACTATCCATATCCAGTTTAGTATTTGAGGTTAATTAGAGTTTGAAATTCGATCTATGTTTGTACATTTTGGGAAGGATATTTCTGACTGTAATCGTTATGTGGTGTGGAGTCAGATTTCTCATAAATCGTGTGATTTACTAAAAAATAAGTTAACTAACTAATTGACTGACTGATGATTACATCAACTACTCTGTCCCAGCCACCACGAAGGCAGCTATGCAGCTTGCGTCCTAGTGACTGCCAGCTCCAGTCAACGAAACAATAATGACAGTGTTAAAGAAAGACTTCGATACAACCTGAGGAATTCGTAAGCTGGTATGTGTGGGCTTTGTAAATTGCTGAAATGGCGCGTCCTTGGCGCCCTAGCCTGCTAGGATACAGTTGGGGATCGATCCCAGCTGTCTACCACTAGAAATGCTAATAGTAGGTCTCGTTGTCTAATTAGGACATGAACCACTGTTTCCGTAGCACATTCGCACTTGTCATCTTTCCTAAGGCCACGTAGTTTGTCATGCGATGCTACACATGAATGGCCGGTGCAAAGGCACATGAGGAAGAGCGAGCGAAACCCCAAACCTCCTTTACACCAAGCACTCTGAGCGCAAATCATATAAACTAAGCTCGACAGTAATAAACAATTGACAAAATTGATGGACGAACAAATAATGAGATCGATGAAAAAAAAAGCATAAGAATGAGTGGGATAGTGAGGGATGGCGTTGAGGAAGAGGGGAGAAAGTTGTCATGTTACGAGGTAGGGAAGGAGCAAGCCCTAAAAAAGAACCCTATCTTGGCCTACTACGTAGTAATTGAGAAGTCACGCTACAAAATCGTGCAGCTAATCAGAAGCGGGAGGTCACGTTACAGCAATTTTTTAACCAATCGGATCAGACCTTGATTGACCAATCAGAGCAAAGTGGTAACTCCCGAGTTCAACAAGCTGTCAGATAATCCGGCTTTCAAACGAGGCAGAAAGATCGACTGTTCAATCTTACAGGTCTAAAAGGCAGATTTAGGCATATATCTGGGCACCTAGATTTCAGCCCAATATTTACCCCTCCTGATAGCTCACAAATCACCCCGCCAAAGGTGTCTATAAAGGACCCGGCTTTAAAGACTTGAAAGACAGACACAGAACTCAATACATACAATCTTGCTAGTCACTTCTTTTCTTTGATCCTAGTAAAACACTCTTCAGGATTGGCCTGGAATAAACCGACCAATCCGACACAAGCCTTTAAACTAGCAGAGCTTACGCTCTGCTAATTATTTGGATAGGGCCGGAGCTGGCAGTCAGGATTAGGACACATGTCGCATAAGCTGCATGCGAGGCGGTCGGGATGGTTAGGTGATTAAATTAATCATAAGCGAAACTAATTATTTACAGACTAACAGTACGTAATTAGTTAACTATGTAATAACAAATTCGTTAAATTATACTAACTTGAACTTTTCATCCCTGCCCGAGCGAAAACAAGGCCTACATTTAGAGTTGCCAAGGCCGAGACCTCATTTAAACAGATCCCCTGTCTTCTCAAGGTGCAGAATTATTGTTTCCTATTAATCTATCCTATCTGATCATGGTTGAAAAGGCACAGAGAACTCCCATAGAGACTTTTTCAAATAATGGCTTTGTCATCGACGCAAATCTAATTCCTTATGATATACTCGCGCTTCTAGAAAATATTGATTCGCATCTAGAGTTGATTATCAATGACCATGATCAGATAAAGAGACTTCTAAAAGCATTGTTAGGAACGGCTCCGAACCTACCAGCTTCTGGAGGTGCCAAACCGGATGCTGATCTGAATTCGCATGTGCAGCAGCCAGCTAAAAGACCCTGGGATAGCGATCTAAGTTCGGATAGCGGTACGAATTCTGATAAGGATCTAGATTCGTATTCGCAGCGGGGGTTTAAAAGACGGAGGGTATAACTACAAGTTTCAAGGGTAGCTATACAAATTTGATCCAGTTCTAAAAACCATATTTACTATGCCCATTGTAATGCAATCGCGGTATAGTTTAGTATTAATTTCAGGGTTTAAAGATCTTTTGTAAGTGGATTAACATAGAATTTATGGGCTCACTGGCAGCTGATCCGGGGACAAAGAGCACAATTAAGGAACTGCAAGCCCAGATGAAAGCAATCTAAGCCAGCTAGGTATGTACCACCTCGAAGATTTCATACGCATAGGGCCAGTAGCCGACCTGTACTGTAACAACGTTACGTTGGGTAGTCTGTAGAGTTACGTTCGAGAGGGATCATAGAAGGTTAAACACACAAAGTAGGGCGTCAATATACTGAAACCTATATCTTCTGCTTCCGCAGCATGCATTCTATATAAGAGACATTCGGGCTGTTTCATGGCAATACATCATTGACCATATGAACCTTGCCCATAACCAGCTGAAGTATCCATACTTTTGCCACTATCTGTTCTAACCCTAACACCCCCCAGGGGGTTTAATAGATATGTTGGTTATTACACCACCTGGTTTTCAACAGAGTACACCACTAGGTCTTCAAGCGTACACTCGAGCCTTTGAATTATGAGCAGGATCAGCGCACTGTCACAACTGTCAAGAGATAGAGCACAAAGGTTTTTTCTCTTTTTTTAAAAAAAAGAGCTCAGACCTGCGCCAAATGTGCAGGCGAGGGACATCACCACAATACTTGCCAGTGCGAATAATTGAAAATGAATTTGTGACGAGCACGATGAGGCATAGCTATTGAACAAACATGATACCTACAGAGAGACATGTCCAGATCTTACAGCTGCGATACTACAATTTCAAGATCAAGCAGTGCTAGTGCTCTCAACCTATGTGGAGGGGAATAATGAAGAAGCATTAGCATCCACCATCACATGGCTGCGAGCCTACGCAAAGATTGGAAAGAGAATAGGAATGCTGACAGATCTTTTAATAGTAGACTCCACCGCCATGACCAACTCTAGGGAGGAGATCGGATATATTCTGTCAGACAGATCTAACACAGCTTCACTGGATGTATATCTACTGGAGGAGCCAGGCGAGATTTTACACGAGTCTGAACTCGAAGGAAAGGCCAAACCCGCAGCAAGGAATATCAAGATGCAACTAAGTATCTAAAACCTCATAGCAGTTCATTCAGCGATAGATTACGACCTTTGGAAGAGGCAGATGGATTCAATACTAAAGACAAAGTGACACAGGCCGAAGAGCTACTTGCTACGCACTTCACACCTATACCAAAAAGCCTCAAACATGAGGGCACCCAGTCACAAAGGGAGCCGATACACATACCACATCTCATGATAGAGAAGATTAAACGGAAAGCACCCGGAGACGATGGCCTCCCAGCAATGGTATGGAGGCAGCTCTAGGGCTCTAATTTATGACTCATATCTAATGTTCTACATATAGTAGTATTGCCACAGATACCAGAAGCGCGGGCTTATTCGTCAAATGATGGGTTTGATGATTAAACTCTACGTGAAGATTACATATCAGAAGCTCAATCTGAGATTAGTTCTTGAAGTGATATTCCTTCCTCCGAAATTATACCTTTGGAATCAGTTTCACAGACAGTCATTATTGCAACTACTATACACTACCGAACTCGTCTTCCGCAAACATAGCTCCATATCGCTGCCAGAAACGTTCACTCCGGCGCCGTCACAAATGGGTTGTGGGATTACTTTCAGGTCAAGTGAGTCGAGAATGGATAATGAAAAGGATCGTGAAGTTGCAATCGACAGATCAGGATATTCGATGTGCATATATTGATAGCAAGACTGGAACGCAGCTTGCTTGGAAAATAACAGATTTGCAAAGCTAAACATTCGTCATCAATATGCAGCGACATCTTGAAAAATACTCAATTCTTTCACCTCGTCACGTTAGGGACATCATCACTCAAAAAGAGCAACGTGGCATTCTCAATGTTCTAGATTAAAAGGCTCTCACACCCCAACAACTATGTACTCGAGAAGCATCTCATTCATTGATGGCAAAGCCTTTACACCAGTTGAAAGACCATCATTTGAACAGGTCTTTCAAGATATTCCGGAATCACGCTTCCGTTCGAATCTAATTCTACACACTGAAACATCGCCTTGATGAAAAGCCTGATATACAACGTCGAGAGTTGATACAAGAAGATTTCTGATCGTGGGGTCTATTCCAGGCCAATCTTGAAGAGGGCTTTCCTTAGGATGAAAAGGAAGAAGCGATTGGCAAGTTGTATGTATTCAGTTCTCTGAGTTATCCTTGTCTGCTCCCATACATCAGGTTTCAATGCTGGGTTTTACAGAGCTTTTGTCGGGATGAATTCTGAGTCGTCCTGAGGGGTATATTTGGGGTCTGTACTTTAAGATAGAGCTTCTGATTGATCACGTCGTCTTCCTTCTTCCGATCAATTGCATTTTCTATTGGTAATTGGACAAGCAAAAACTATCTTCCAATTCTTACTATTTTTGGTCATTGGCTCATAGAGGGATTATCATATAAAAAAAGAGTGTTAGAGTTCATTGAATGCGATGGCTGAGTATGAGTCTCCTGTTCCTGACACGCAGATAGAGCACAGCCGCACGGCCCTATCGGCCCCGTATTAGGAAATCATCTCAACATGAGACGTCGGTGAAGTTGATTTCTTCTTTTCTCTTTATTCTCAGTATTGTCTTTTGACAAAACACCTCTTGTACGAGATATTTTTGTAGATAGATCCGAATCAAGCACATTGGCAAACGTCACGGTGACCCTAGGAATTTTCTATTTTTGGCACTCTATGTAGTTCCCAAAATAAGACAGCCAATGGCTCTCTTTTACAAATCTTTCAACTAATACTTTGACAAATCCTATTAAAGTAGCCTGTCGACCTACAATCAAAAAACCGAACCCGCAAGATGAGTTTCCAATATAATGCCGACTTCTTGCAATACTTATGTGGCCAACTTCGCACGTCGACACTGGAAAATGAATATTGGAGGAACCAGTTCTCATTGAGAGTGAAAAATGAACAATCAAAATGGCCTGCTGCCCTGACAGGAGATTCGATGTCTCAGTCAGAATTATTACAAGCCGTGCAGTTGTTGTATAACCTGCTTAACGCATCGTCATTTGAAAATGAACAATGGAAACGACTGTTTGCTGCCCAGATGTCTCAATCGCACTTCATTAGCCGAAGGGGCCTTCTCCCAAAGTTGAAGATACCTAATTGATGCTACATGCAGCCTACCATTCGGGTCGGGAGTCAATAACATACTTCACATATCTACTTTTCATTTTTATATCTCCTAGTAAATTCTTAGCGACGAAGTAGAAAATGTCTCTCACCAATCTTGTAAACCCGACCCTGGAGAAAAGGTAACGATGTATTTGCACGTACAATGTATTTATATATGATTTCTTGGTATACTGGATTTTGGTTTACCTGAATCACTTCGCTCGGGCGGCATTGAAAATTTGAGTATAATCTCTATGAAGTGATCTGATACTTCAGCTCGGCAGTCATCTAGATATTGTTAGTTGCAAAGAATACGCAATTATTTAGTTTAATAAAATTTACCCTTATCTAGACACTCTCAATTGCCAGACTGGCAAAGCGTGCGACGTGACACACAGTTAATCGAACTAACCCTGAACTGCAGCCCAACATGGCAATTGACATAACTAGAGGATAACTACTAGTTTAGTTGCTTATTGATCTTATGTCATAGAAGTTCAACCTATTTATAGAAGTCCATATGGTATGCATTTGTACGAAGTATATATTCTAGTCTTCAATACAGGTCAGCCTGGTATTCACCCTGACTGAAAACTCTGGCCCAGACATATTCTGAGCAATGTATTCTTCTCCTATGGAGGACGTGGATGAAATTACATCTAATTACGGAGAGCCACATATCTCTACCAACAACGACGTCGACTTCTTACAAAGAGTCGGCGAAGTCGTCGGCGAACTCGTGGAAAAAAAGTTAGAGAAGTTCTTAAGAGAGTTTCACGAGATAATTAATCAAGGGAGGAGAAACGGAGGGTCTAGACGAGGAGCGAGGGGAAACGGAGGGAGGGGACGAGGAGGGAGGGGAGGGGGAGGGACGGGACGGGGAGTACAGGGAAGGATAAGAAGGGGGCAAGGAGGAATGTTTTCTTCAAACGAGCCTGTGGTCTCCCGGTCCTACAATGAGTGGCCATGCTAGCATTACAGACGTGACGAAGACGGGTTATCAATTCTACATTGTTGCTTGAAGTTATGGCTATCTCTTCCACAGTGAATATAATCCGTGATGGTTACTTTTTAGCTTCTTCCTAATAATGGTGATACCTAATCCGGAAGAATACCCATGGTACTGAAGATCAATTGGTGCCGATTCCCTGGGCCAGTATCTAGATGCCGACTATACACGTGCTTTGCTGATGCTTGTTCTACAAGCAGACATATATTCCTATTAGCAAGTCCTTGAGGATGCCTCGGAAGTTGTTTTTATGGCACTATTACACCGTCAATTATATGTGTAGCGAATCGAGGGTTTGCTCAGAAGAATTGTCATATAGATTGCTATGGTTTTTATCAGCAACAGATCTTCTTTTGCAGCAATCAGTCAACCTTATCGGTAGTCCGGCCAAAGGGCCATCCAACGGATATATAAATGGGTTCAGGCCCTACGACATCGATTACCGCAATCTACGTCCCAGCGAACATGGATATAAAATGGAACCGGCGAGTAAAAGCTGAAGCACACAGATCAACGAGAATATAATATCAACCAGAAAAGCAGCCGTTCCAAGCCAAAGCAAGGGCCTTTCGAACTGCCATTGATGCAACACGACAGGACTAGACTCTTCAAAAGAACATTAGAAAATATTCGAAAGCAATCGACACTACAGTCTCAATCGAAGAAAGCATATAAAAAGCTATATGACGGATTTCGGGCAGGAATGACAAGGCTTAACAGCTATTTGAATAAGGCGCGGTAGACTCCAATCTTTGTGCCTGCTGCCAAGCAAGTGAGACAGTAGAACACTCTTTATTCCGCCGAACGAGCTGAATAACAATGAGAGAAGGCCTGAACCAATGCACAGATACAAAACGAGGAAATCTAGCAAAATCATGTTCGAACCCTGACGGATGAAGGGAGTTCATGCAGCAATCAACTACGCAATTCCATATAACCCTCGAGCTACAATAGTATAATCTAGGGCTTACTAGCTGACTTGATTAGGGGTTCGTCTACTGACATGGCTCTCTCAAGCACATACGTGGGCTTGTTTGGGGGGAGCTTGCTTACACGTATGTACACCCGCGGCTGCCTGAGTAATCAGGCCTTGAGAACTATGTAATAATATATCGATTGAACAAGCAGTGTACCTGATTGAACAGATCGTACGTGTAGGGGTCGTTTAAGTGACGTAAGGGTTCGACAAACTTTCACTTTAACGCGGTAGGTTTATCAATCGCGCCCATTTCCATTGGGGGAAATGCGCTCTTTGGCCACAACGTTGCTGTTAGAGATGAAACCGTTAGACTGTGGTTGTGGATAGAGGCTCTCGTAATATGCACCAAATAAACTTTCAAATGGCAGCACTAAAAAGGACCTTTATGATGGCCCCACTTCCCTTTGGTCCGTAAGGGTTTACCTACAATGCCAGCCTAGTTGACGGGCATTGTAATGATAGTATGATACACAATGTTAGTATTAATCAAGTACCAACACAAAGGTTCAGCCGCTCTATGTTACATCCAACAAAATAGTGGCAAAGGTCTGGCCACATCTCATTTAACTATGTATTACCTATTTAGGTAGATACTCCTCTAATTACTTGACCCCATTGTGCCAATCCGTCTGCCAATAATGGATCGTGTTATGTCTGATACAGCAGCAGCGAAAACAGACTGGATAACGTCGATTTGCCTAGATCGGGAGTCGAGCTTGAACTGCTCATACTATCCGCATCAACCACCAATTATAATTGTTGTTTCGCACTAAACCACGGTTAATCTGTAATTCAGTAGCCCAGGCTTTCCAGACTTCTCGCCAGCTGACGAGTGAGTCGGATATCCTTTTGATCCAAATATCTTAAGGAGTTGCATACATGGAGCCAGGAATAGCTTACGTGAGAATGCCCTATGAAATTACGAGAAAGTACGCTAATCTACTCACTAAACCAGACATATTAGCGACGTCAAGGCTCTAGTTCCTGTGTGGTACAGTATCGTGCACATTCATAGTGGATCATTGTTCTGGGACATACAGTGTTGATCATTGTCTTTGGTCTGAGCTTACTGCGGCACAGTACCTTTTTCTTTCAGCGGTCTAGAAAGATATATTAGTCGGTTATAGACATAGAAAGAGATGAAAAGTCTAGTTTACAAAGTGACTCTCTTTTTCCACAAAACCAGCTATGGCTAACGAGGGATACATATATTTTCCGAATTCTGCAAGTCCTGGTGGTCCTGGAGTTCCTCCAGATTCTCAAAATCCTGAAAATCCTGAAAATCCTGGGAGCGCTCGGGATTTTGTTCGGAATTTTGGCCTTGCAGGTTTTCCGAATTCTGCAAGTCCTGGTGGTCCTGGAGTTCCTCGAGATTCTCAAAATTCTCAAAATTCTGGAAACACTGCTACTGGAAATACTCAAAATCTCTTTGAGCATGATTCAACCTTTCCTATTGACGAGTTTGATTTTCGATACCTGATCGATGGAAATCCCAGCTCTTTCAGTGGCATATTGAATCAGGAATCATCACAACCCCCTAAGGAAAATGATCACGATTTGAACGCAGCAGAAAAGGCGATCGCCGAAAAAGGATTGCAGTTTTTTATTGTAAGCATAAACAATTTTACACCTCCTAACCTAGGAACTCTCCACTAACCATAGTTATAGACACTAATGCGAGCATCTTATGAAAGTGTTCTTCCCGAGAAAGACGCTGACGATATCAAGAGACAGGTGAAGAGGGGATCAGATATTGACCAAAAGGTCATTAGTAGTATATACAATATCATAGCTTCGGGAACATCAGTGTGTACTCCAGATATCATAGAGAAATTGACACAAGACGAGAAGCTTCAGTTGGCTGGTATGTTTTTGCAAGTAAGTACACAGAGCCAGTCCCATCCCTTTTTCCTTTTGTTTTCGCTTGTTTGCTAATCTATAAAAGGATATCGAGGTCGCCGCTTGGATTCGGATGTACAATAGAGGGAAGTTTTCAAGCCTCTACAAGGATATGGTAAAGACCGGTTTACTTGTTGATTTGATCCTGCCTGGCAAAAAAGACGTGGGCAGAAAGGGATAGGAACACGAGCAAAAAAATCGGAGTATGGATATATGTATGGCACTGCTAGAAGGCTACATAAGCTTGAGAAAGAAATTTAACTTTGTAAATAAGTTCACAGTTCTACGAGAATCAGATATATGCTTGATTTCAAAGGACACGATTCACTTATCGGAATCAAGAGACATTGGGAAACCGTATGCTGCAAATCATGCCTCTAGCGAGATGGATTTCTACTTCTTCTTTTCCCCTTCTTTCCCATGCTTATTTTTCTCGTGTATGAGCACCTCATGTACGTCTTCTTAGCTAGATCAATACATTGAGCTTGGCCGTTGTCACACGAATAGCGGTTGTATATTTTGAGAATCGCACTATCGTATACAGCCGCGCCTACTAACATAACAACTCGCGCACCTGCTAGGTCAATGATAGCTTGTCGAATCTTTAGATTTTACTACGGAGTAGTTTCTTTGTAGTCTACTCTGCTGTTTACGAGAGCGATTACCGGGGAAGTAATCCCGGAGTATAGTTAGTGCTGCCACAGAGTCAGGTGATCATTCATGCATGCGCAACATACAGACTATTACATATCTAGTGGAATGTTTTCAACCAATACATTTGCAAACCCACATGACGGCACCAACGTTCTGTCTTTGTCCTGGCAGGATTATCTGCTTCTCATGATTTGAGCGATCACATAATGGAAGTGATAATCCATTTTCCTAATCTCACAGGATCCTACAGTACATCAAAAGACGCATTTCTAATTAGATACGAAAAGCAGTAAATAGTAAAACGTAGCAACCCTTAAAGGTACATCTAGTGAATTCTATGATGGGATAGAGGAGACTCGATATGTACCCTAATCTGGGATGGTGCTAAGCTAACAAATATCATGTACTGCGGGAAAGATTGGTATTACATCAACACAGTGTCAGCCAAAAATAACCCGATTACTCAATTGTCGACCCGTTCACGGGGCCTCGTCTATGGCCAAATACTTTAATTTGTAGTTCATAGGAAACCCCTCTTTGAATATTGGGTCACATCACGAAATGAGAGGATTGGAAGGACAGTACACATGATGAGTTCCTTCTCTGAAGACAAATCTAAGCAGTGTTAATGAATTCTGGCATTTCCGTCTTGGGGGCGGTACTCCATACACAAAACACACCAACTCGCCAAGTTGAGATCTGCATATAATATGTGGGAACCAACTAGACCAAAAAGCTGCGCGCATACTAAATGGTTTAATGGTCTAGTATGGTAGTATATAGCGAGGATGAGATGGTGTGAGATGAGATTCCCAAGATAATATGATCAATTGTAATATCGGCCATTAATTATTTTCATTTCTCCCATATCTGTCGCGATGGAAGCTAAGACCCTACTCTAGTACAATCACTCAATGTCTCGATGTACTAAAGGATATCTATGAGAAGCCAACAAAGCCACTCTTGGGGAAATACGATTGTATTGTGAAGCTAGATCTAGGTAAAATCGCAAGATATCAGAGCACTTGGCTAGTAGAAACACCAAAGAAAACAACAAAAAAGACGTAGAAATAAGTTCAGTGAGCCCAGTGGGCATTGAGCTAAATGCGTCAAACTTAAGAAATAGTATTCGTAACTGTTTGTTATCTGAGACGCTCTGGCAAGGATTCTTGCGCTAGGCAGGCACTAAGCCATGTCGCAATGGATTATTATGAGATGTTGCTTGCCACTGCACAGATGAAGACGGTTACTACCTTGATTTGTAATGAAACAGACAACGTAATCTTTGAAAACCTTTTCTTAGATCGTTCAGAATTCCATTGACTGAAATATCACTTGCCTCAGACTTCACGTTTATGTCTAATACAGTCGCAGTCAAACATTCAAAATGGTGACTCCCACAATTAAGGAAAGGATCATCAAGCAGTCATTTGCGGTTATGAAAAATTTAAACGAAATACAAGCAAACTGTGGGTGCATAAAGCACGTGTACACGTTAATGTACGTACGTACATGAATGGTTAGCAGGTACTGCAATTCTGTATGGGTTCAAATGTGTGTATTTTTAGCTATCTAACTCACGCCCCGACGCGGTCTTACATCCCTCTATCCTAGACGAGGTCACGTGATGCCCTGCGGCTCAGTGCGTTGGAGTGAGGCATCTCGATTGCTTCCACAAACCAACACAAACAATGATTTAGTGACATTTCTTGAGAAAAATTTGGTAGAGACATTCACATTTGATGCTCTAGATAAGTACCAAAGATCTTTTGTGCATTACACTGCAATGGCCAATTGCATTGATCTCTTGCGCTACTTGATTCAAAATGGTGCATCAGTACATGACCGTGATATGTGGGGCCGGACTCCTCTCACCTATGCGGCTGAGAACGCCTCACTTGATGCCATGAAATTGTTGTTAGCGATGGGAGCCGAAGTCAACGCTTTAGACGACGACGATACATCCCTACCCCCTTCAACACCTCTAGATTACCTGCTCATTAACGTAGATATAACAAACGAACTGCCGGACGAGTTTGCTGCTACGGCAGAGTATTTAATTGCTGCAGGTGGAGTGTCCGTGTCTTTTAAAGCTTACCGTGACGGACCGCGGATCTTTCAAATCGTCGAAAGAAAGCTAGTTTGGCGTATGATTTTTCAATTCTATCACATGCTTACTACCGTTGAACCGGGAAAATTTTGAGCATGTTTCTATTCCACAAGATCATGTAATACCCGAGACTAAGGAATAACCTGAAGTCTCTTTACCTAAGGAAATAAGTGCAAGTTACTCTGTATTGACTAGAAAAATACAACACTATTTCTGTAATCCCTATATGACTGAAAAGTAACAAAAAAAGTACAAACAAAACCAAGAAGTCAGCAGTACTATGAATGAATGAATGTGTTAGAATAGGGTCAGCTAAAACCACTAGATCAAGCACGTGAGCCGGAATTGACTCACACAGGCTAAGGTGTGTTTTAACAAGTACATAGTAGATTTCTTGATAGCTACTACTATCTAGGCAAATGTGAAGGTAAACATGCCAATGCTTTCTGGAATCCGTCCTAAAAGACCCAATGATTCCAGTCAATATAAAAAGTGGTCTGTAAGAATACATGGATTGAATAATATTGATGCACACCTGACTCTCTTTCTATAGCCAGAAGCGGCAAGCATATTGCATGTCTGATGTTAGGTAGTTGGTTATGATTCTACTATCGATTTTAACCTGTAGTGTCCCATAGTCTGGAAGATTGCATATATTTTCGTGAAGACTCCCCTATGAAGGCATTCATTCAAGGCATTTGGCCATGACCATCTTGTGAGTGTCCATCTCATCCACCCAAAATGAGTTTCTGTGACGTTTGTCAGGATCGACGAGGAATGAGAGGTACAATATCCTGATCGGAGAATCCACAGACAATGGCACATCAAGGACGGAATGGAGAAACGAGAGCTGCCCCTCAATCTCCTGGCTATCGATATTAAACAAAGATGCTATAGATAACAGTGAAAGAGGCTCTGCTAGGTGAACAATTGTGCCTACAATGCATCGAAACCGCTCCACCAGTGATTTCTGTGCCTTTTCTGGACGTCCATGGATCAGCTGGTTCAGAATTGGAGAGTAAATAGCATCCATCTTATCCATTTAAGGGTCACTTTTCATAGTTTGATACTGACGGACCTCCTTTAGCTGGCCTATACGATTTGAAAATGCTTCGTCTTCAAAAATAAATAGCGGAATAGCCAAGCTGACGTCGCCTCTTAGCCAGGCCAACCAGATGGAAGTGGCCGGCCATCTTTTGCATATTTCTCCTGGACTTGCGCAAACCGGTATTCTAGGAAAGTGTTAATGTCGCGTCTGATAATACTTTGCGCTATCTCATGAAGCTCCATATGGTTGAGCACTTCCTCCGGCACATCCTTGAATCCAGATCGGATTTGCTGCTCTGGTCTACTCGTAATGAATATTCACAAGCTTGGTGATCATTTACCTCTCTTTTCTGATAAAAGCCGAAGCAAAGTGTCTCCGTCCTGCACACATTCATCTAAAGCATCAATCACGATAAGTTGAGAGACCGTGGGGAGTTGATGCGGAATCTGTGACAGAGGTTGACAGATAAGCTTCTCAAATTGCTCTCCCATGGCCTTGTTAAATAAATTGAGATCTGCATCAGTTGCTAATTCAATGTGTGTTATCAACAACGGAATCTTTTCTAAGAGCTAGGTACAAATCGTGGTAAAAAACAAAGGCCACACTACCCCGATCAGCCTCGCCTCGTTTGAAAAAGAGGCTGGCTCCTAATTTGCCATCCTTATGAAAGGACTCGGATGTGGAGCCTTTTGCATACAGTAGCTGTGCAATTAATTCCTTACGCCTTCGGTCGCTACATGTATCAAGGATCTCAATTGTAGCATTTGTCTTCTGAGCAACATTATGTACATCCTTATATTCTTCTCAACTATAAATCTTATTAATAAGAGAATGTGAATCTGCAGGACTCGCTAGAGACTAACCCGAAGAGGTTATATCATTAATCCTCTTCTCCGCTTCAACCTTATTTGGCGGAATGCGAGAGAGGTCTTTCGCATAAACAGCAGCCATTGAAGCATATCCTTGCCGTTCCTTATTCTTATGTGAGTCCGAGTAGTCACAGATACCCCATATCACGAGGCACGGGAAGTGGTTCATTGCCCTGCTGCTTCCATTTCGAAGCAGAGAACATCCCTCTCAGCAGAAAACCTGTCTCGAACTAAAGCATCCTTCATCAGCTGGTTCGCAGTCGTAATCAAGCCAGAATGGATCGCTAGCTGATTCTCATCGCTTCGTTCAGGCCACACGATCAACTTGGAGTCGTCATCTCCACAGACTGCTTCACAACTCATTTCCTCGGAAGGATGGATAACATGTGTGTGGTATAATCGATCGCTAGTTGGGTCCGGTGCTTGTATTTCTCTCGCAGCTTTGGCCATCTTTCAAGAGTGTTGCTTACTGCTTCCTCAAGCTTGTGACCTTTCATTTCATATTCAGCGTCAATGTCACCCATTGCGGCACGAAGCAGGCCTGAAGGTTAATCTAAAAAACCTGTGATTCGGAATTCCTGATCTTGTATGGTTTTTCGAAAGTCATGCTGGAATAAACCATCCTTTCCATTGTATGTGCTCCTACCACAACATCGCCGAGCCAAATATCATGCTTTTTGCTGGGTGCACCACCATCGATGCCAACCGTAAGGTCAAACCTGATGTCAGGAAGCTGCATGCCATATCTCATGCGACACTGGCTGCAGCCGCGATAGCATATTCCCCCTTTGGTAGCTGAGCGATCACCACGTTGTGCTTCCCTATCTCACCTGGTGTGTAAACGTTGTTACAGTATCATTACCATATCTATATTCAGGCTTTTATGCTCTTTTCAGAGAAAGGCTTTTGCGACAACATATTCTGTTTTGATGGATCCCAGATCTTTGCGAGACGCACTCCATTTCAGAGGAATGCTTGAACAAGAGAAATGATAATAGTGTTCAACATAAGAAGAGAAGAAGTTTCTTCAGCAGTTCAGCCTTGCCATCAATTCACCCCGCCCAAAGCGTGATCTCTTTCTGCAAAGCTGTCACATTCAACAAAGCATACAGTATATTGTCTGAATGTACGATATCACTCTTTTTGTTTTGCGGTCTAGGGCCTCTTAAGTAAAAATTATTGTCATTCACGTCCTGATTAATTGTCCAAAATAAAAGGCATACGACAATATATGTAGTAGTTTTTCACATCGCAGTATCATCTAGAATTACCCTTTAGATAAATAATATTCGAAGAATCTAGTCATGGCTTGTCCAAAGAAGACCTGCCGCGTATCATCTTGTGCAGGAGGATCCCATTTCGTTAGCCCCAAATATTCAACCGTCCGAAGAGCCTCATTCGGTGATCTTGTCGAAACCAGGCATGTCAGGACGTATGGCCCTAATGTCATTATATAGTATAACCACTCCTCGACAAAGTTATATAGACTTGTATTATGTGTTTTCCGTGTGCCCGTCTCCGCTAAACTAATTTCATTCAACAAATTCGGACTTAATATCTTCTTCAACATATCCTTATTCGATAATGGATCAAGTGCTTCCCTAAGCATTTTTTGCAGACAAACCCAGATTTCGTTCATATCTAATAAGTCAGAAAGACTAAGGCCGTCGCCATTTCCCTTTCCGAATGCTGTCCCAGGATCAAACAAGGGTTCCTCTATGTTGAAAAGAGCCATATGTTGTTCGCTCTCTTCAGCTCCGCCTTTCAACCAACTAATCTGTCTACCGATTTCGGCGTGGCGGTCCTTTCCACACCCAAAAATTCGACAAAAAGTCCAAATACGCCAAAAGGCTCGGTCAACCTCAGTTGCACGGATGTCATCATTGGGATTTTCCAAGCCACTAATCGTCTCCGGCCTCAAAATTGAATGGCAACGGCGTAGCACTTGAATTTTGAGCTGTGCTAAAACCAATACGTCACGACCATAACACTGCAGGTATGAACTGGGAGTGTATTTAGGTCTCGGTCTTTCGGGGTCCTTTATCATATCTAAAACGTTCTTCCAGGGCGGAGTCATCTCTCTCAATTCCCATGCAGGAGGATTCATGCAAAACAGAGTCCCTTGTATTAACGACAATTCGTTTTTGCGATAGATTTCATAGAACTTCTTGTTCAATAAAGCGCATTTGAAGAGGTCCTCGAGGTTTCTAAGACAAGAGAGTATGCACTTAATAACATTGTCAGGAAAGAAGCCAGTGCTCATTCTTGCAGGAAAACCGGAGGCCTCAGTCTCAAAATAACCACAATTTTTCTGAAGAACCGATGCTTGCTCGGGAGCATGTAATCGATAAAGGCAAACCAGCCTAGCACTTACGCGAAACACGTAAATACTAAATAGTCGGTACAGTATAGAATGGAATTACTACTACATATATTCCTAGTTAGGAAAATGCACATGCCTGCAAAATCTCTGAGGATTCGCTCGAATTCTTACTTTAGATTTCTCAACTGCAAATATCTTGAATTTTCCTTCATTTCCCGAGACTAAGATACCGTATGGATGTAGAACCCCCTTCCAACCAGTTTTTTCTAACTACGCAATACCATCCGATTACTATTTTATTAATCGGTCATCTGATCACACTCATCCGGTATCTATATGGTATCGTGTCAGGTGCTGTTATGCTGGCCTCATACTGTTGTTTGGGACAGGGCTCTTCGTGGGAGAGTGAGTATGCTGAGATAACTTACGTACATTATTTTGTACACTATTCGCACGAGTGCGTCTTTTCTCGCTTCGCTCGTGAGAGGGAGCGATTCAAGATTAAGCACTCCGTATACAGATAATGTGCACATGATACGGCTACATTATCGAGGAACAGTGGTAGTAGTGGCCCGTCGGATTGCGAAACAGCGTAATAAAGATTTGCGGGATTATTATCTCCACAATCTATCAGATTTTCGTTCATATCATCTTGTCTATGTTGATGAGTTAGGGCGCGATAAGTGAGCTGGATTTAGACGTACAGCTTGGTGTCCTGTTGGTGTAACACCCGTGCTAGTCTCTCGGTTTCGCCGCGAACAGCGTTATCAGACCCTGCCGGCATATGCTCAGGACGGCGTTGTTCTCTCACGTATCTTCCAATGAGCTACTGATACTTCGGTATTCGAGGACTTTATTGAACAGTTACTCTATCGCTGTGGACGGTGGCCTGAGCATAAATCTGTGCTTGTGATGGACTATGCGTCGTTTCATCACTCCAAGCGCTTGGAGCAGATGTGTAGCGATTTTGGAGTGAAGTTGTTATACCTGCCTCCTTACTCTCCGGACCTAAATCCTATTAAAGAGATGTTTGCGGAATTAAAAGCCTTTATTAGGCGCAATTGGAAGGTTTATGAAGAAGATCCGGATTAAGGATTTGATAATTTCCTGGAATGGCGTGTGGACACGGTGGGTGCGAGAACAAAGAGTGTAGAAGGCCATTTTCGCCATGCTGGAATTACTGTAGAAGAAATATAGATACAGTCGCACCAGAAATCTCCTTCCGAATTGCATATACACATCATTTTCAAACCCTAACGCCAAGTACAGTCTACCGGTATATAGCTAGCGTGTTTTCAAAGGAACCAACTGTTCTCTGTACATATGCCAAGATGACCCGTAACCAGTCTATTTACGGATTAGTGCTCTTGGCATTAGGGTTCGAAAACAAATGTCTGTTTCCAATCGGGAAGGAGATTTCTGTTGCGACTGTACTGTACGGATTATGCAAACGACTGTATTCCAGCAACTGAAGCCATTTCTGTGAAAGACTGAATACGACCAAAACCGTGATCGAGGTGGTGAAGCTGAACAGGAGCTAGAAACGGCCCGATGGCAGTACCTGTTGGATTAGCTAAGCTGATCCAGCCAATCAGACAGATGAGATTTGTCAGCCAATAAGAGCGAGTCACACACTGATCCACCGAATAGGGGGTAAAAGATATCTTCCACCTTTACTGTACTTAGAAGGAGAACAAGAATCAAGGATTCCATACTCTTGCATACATAATTTGATACGTTGAGATAAACCGCTTGAGATTGTCACGTACAATCCAACAGTACCCGAAGGCGGTCCGCAGACGCCGGAAAACTCTGCACGGAATGAGGCCATCCCAACAGCCCCGGGTCGGAGACAGAACCACCAAGCAGAAACCCTACGAGCCCCAGTGGTTGAGTTTCCATCATTGGACGATGGCAAAAGAATTATATACCAGACGGTCGCGAGCCTCATCAGCAGCCTAAAGAAAGTCATTACCCAACAGACCAACATAATTAAGTTAGCAAGGGCAGAAATCCATGAAATCAAAACAGAGTAAATCACCCTGAGAGAACAAAATGTAAAATTGCAGGAGGAGATTCAAGAGCTACGCATCCAGATTGAGAATTAGGCAACTACAAACCTACCCCTAAAACTATGGGCTGCAGTAACCCCCAAAATCAGCTCATCAACGATCAACATAATCCTATGACCCCAGAAAGAACTGAACTACGTCCGAATCAGTACTGCACGGCCAAAGCAGCTGATAATAATGGAAATAACAAGGACAATTTCACTAGATCCCTGCCTACTGATGCTGCAAATAAACATATAAAAATAGCCCTATCAATCACAGAACCCACCAAAGAGGTACAGGTAGTAGGTATTAGCACCACTAAGACAGGTTATGTAATTAGATTTAGAGATGCTCAGTCAGCTGAAACAGCCCGGAACAACACTGAATGGCTAGAAGAACTGGGGAATGAAACCAAGCTGGTGAAACCCTGATTCAGTATTGTAGTTCACTGAGTGCCAATAGAAGACTTTGACTTGGACAAGGAAAAGAAAAAAGGAATTGAGAAGATTATGGAAGAGAATGACCTGGCTGAGAAGGGATTTGAAATCGACGATATTGCATGGCTAAAGAAGAAGGATAGGCCGCTGGGAAAGTCTGCATCGATGGGCATCTGGCTGAATACACCGGAGGCAGCAGAATTAATCATTAGTAATGGCCTCCTAGTTAGACAAAGATACATTGGAAGTGTGGAACTCTACAAAGTTGAACTAAAGAGATACCACCACTGCCAGAAGTTTGGCCATCTAGCTTGATCATGCAAGGAACAAGTGAAATGCAGCCACTGTAGTGGCCAACATAAGCAACACAACTGCCCTCTAGGAATAAGGCTAGGGTGTGCAAACTGCAATGGGGAACATTCTACTGGACATAAAAGATGCCAAGCACCTCTTAACCCGAATTCCTCACAATAATGTCATCAACACTACGTCTGCTACAGTTGAACATCTGGAAATCCAGGGCAGGAATGGAAGCCCTCATTAACGATCACTAGAGCCAGAGCCTGGATCTACTATTAATCTAGGAACCATCGATCACCACATATCGCACCTACGTTAACCATAGTGCTTGGCGACTCTATCGACCAACATACCTAAATACTGACGAGTCCACCTGATTCCGCAGCCTTCTTTATGTGAATAAGAGAATCTCGACCTCCTCTCACTGCCAAATCGATTGCAACCACCCAGATCTGGTGGCCATCAAAGTATGGACCGCAGAGATATAGTTCCTTATCTTCTCAGTTTATATCCTACCACTAGATGCACATCAAGCCACAAGCACGACCCCTGCTAAATCAGTACTAAAAGAGATTAAAAACACCATTGAACAGCACACTAGGGAGTCTAACAAATCCACAAGGCTTATTCTGGCAGGAGACTTTAACCGACTCCATCCGGCATGGAGCTACCGCCCTGTTAACCATGTTTTTACCTCCCAAGCGGAAGAGTTGATTAACTTCTTTCAGACATACCAACTCCAATAGTGTGTACCCCCAAGCACGCCAATATACTGGTCGCCAAGCTTCCCAGGGAAGGCATCAGTTCTCGACTTGACACTTACTAATGACCCCACAAAACTGATCAAATGCCAAATTTATCTGGACAACTATGGATCAGACCATCGCGGAACATACTTGGAATGGGACCTGTGACCAGAACGCAACAAAAGCTCAAAACCCAAGAGAGCATATGATAGAGCTGATTGGGATAAAATCAGCTCAACCTTGCCGGAGCTGCTCGGTCAAGGATCTGAGATAAACTCCGCCGCAGACCTCGTCTATGAAGTTAACCGACTGACTGAAGCGACAACGACAGTCCTTGATTGACACGTCCCTTTACAGAAGCCCTCACCCTACTCGAAACGATGGTTCACCCCAGAACTCAAATCCTAACAGATCATAGTAAACCAAGTACGTAGAAGATGGCAGAACAGCTGTGCTACTCTAGGCAGTAGCCACCCAAATACCACATCTCTCTTCAACGACATACGTCAGAAACGACAAGAATGGATTAGAACTATCGAGAAGGTTAAAGCCGCTCATTGGAAGGAGTTCCTAGATAAGGCCCAAGAAGACCAGTGGAAGTGAGCGCGCATCATCGTGCTGAGGAAGTCCAGGAAGCCAGACTATGGTTTACCAGAAGCATACCAACCTATCTCTCTACTGAATACCCTGGGGAAGATACTAGACGCCGTCATGGCTCGCAGACTGTCATTCTGGGCTGAGTCCTATAAGCTACTTCCAGACACCCAGTTTGGAGGCCGACCAGGACGGAACACAGAACGAGCGCTCTTAACCCTGGCAAACGCGATTGATCGCGCATGGCTACGGTTAAAGGTGATCACGCTAGTGGCATTTGATCTCAAAGGGGCATTCAATGGAGTGAACAATTTAAGCCTTGATGCCTGCTTGCAGGCCAAAGGCATTCCAACCGTAGCTAGACGCTGGATCTAGAGCTTCATAGAGAGCCGGTACACTAGCATCTCCTTTGATGATTTTCAGACGGAGATCTCGCCGCTCAAGGATGCTGGTCTGGCACAGGAATCCCTACTGTCCCTAATCTTATTTGGATTCTTTAATTTAGACCTGGTCGACTAGCTAGTCGACCACCACAGCAGCGCGTCAGCTTTTATCGATGACTATTTTCGGTGGCGAGCCGGTCACTCTGCAGAAGACAATGTCAGAAAGATTTAGGAAGAGGATATCCCCCGCATCAGTGTTGGTTGCTTCGTGCAATCGAGATGCCTGGCACTGGTATGCAGCAAGGAGAGGTCACGTATGGTTTACACGTGACCTCGTCAAGCAAGGACTATATAGACCGCGTCAGGGCCTCATTAAGACAGATAGACACAACAGAACACAGAACCCAAGAATCACCTATTGAGATTGACTCAAGTGCTTCGTACGTACGCATATGCACCTTAGTGCACCCACAAAGGCATGGGCCCGACGGATGGGATCTTCATTTAATGTGAAGAAAACAGTACTAATCCACCTGACAAGGTCCAAAAGGCAGTATGGTGTCAGACAGATCACAATAAATAGGATGTTAATCAAGCCAAGCGATATAGTAAAGCTTCTAGGCGTGATCTTTGATAAGGAGATGCGGTGGAAGGAACATGTACAGGAAGCAGTCAAGCAAGCAACCCAGGTAAATATTGCCCTGGGGGGACTCAGGCATCTCCGCCTAGAGCAGATAAGATAACTGTACTAAGCATGCGTGATACCAATTGTGGATTATGCATCCACCGTCTGGCACAACCCATTAAAGGATAAGATGCACCTGAGAATGCTAGGAACTGTACAACGAACCGCTCTTATCTGCATTCTCTCTGCCTTCAAGATGGTATCCACAGCAGCCCTAGAGGTGGAAGCCTATATGCTACCAACCAACTTGTGACTTAAATAATGCGCCTAGATAGTAGCTGCCTGTCTCATCATCCTTCCAGAGGATCATCCAGGCTATATAGTAGTGACCCGAGCAGCAACACAGAGCACACATATAGGAACTGGACTTCGATTCCCTCTAGCAGAGACCCTGCGGACAATGAACCTCACTTGACTTTAGGCCCTGGAAATAATTGATCCAACACCCCAACCACCATAGCAGACACTAGTATTTGTAGAAATTAACATTAAACCAGACTGGGATAAAGCCAAAGATAAAGCATCTGCTAGACAAAAAGCATCTGGCATCACAGTCTTCTTAGATGCATTAGGCCAATAGAACGCACTAGGAGCCACAGCAGTAGCACTAGACTAGAATCACAACATCATCCAGCACTGGAAAGTCTGCATTGACTCCATGGAATACTAGTCGGTATATGCAGCAGAGCTTATAGCAATATACTATGCTATCAGCCTTATCCTTAAGATTGCAATAGAAAACCAGGTCGCCCGAGCAGGCCAACACGAACTAGCAACTATCCTTAGTGATAGCATGTCAGCACTCCAAGCCACATTTACATTGCGATCACGAGCTGCTTCATTTAATCACCGTTACACAGGTTGGCGGCAATTCCCAACATATCAAACTGGCCGCTGATAGAATATCCTGCAGAAACCATATTCGTCTGAGCTTTCCTGGATTGAAGGTAGATGTGCTAGAGTATTCTAGATGCACATCAAAGAGAGGAGTCAATGAAGCTGGACACTTCCATTATCTACTAAAACAAAGAAATACAAAGAACATCTAAGATTATAATCACAAGCTAATTGTTATATCAAATCTAAAAAGAATGGTTCTCCCATAGTGTGATTAATCAAAAGCTTTACATAATAACAAAGAAAATGTTTCTCATTCATATGATTCATCTACAAAGGGATGCAAAATATCAGTGCAACATATATGTATGTTATGTCATCAACTGCTGTTCGTCGTTGGAATAGAGTAGGGTTAGGGGTAACTATAACCCTAACCTGACGAGAATTTGCCCGGTTTCAAATAATAATAACTGTAACAGCACTAAAGTCTGAAACATTACACATGATATCTGTGACAAGCCACGAGTCACACCAATTAGGTGGATAACCTGATACCTCCTATTTTATAGCGACTTCTTCAGACCATACCCGCTCGGCTGGAGGATGATACTGTTTTAAATCAATAGAATGGGTCATTTGCCTTGATAGCTGCACTATCATCCCATGCGTTAGCACCAAGACTCAGTAGTGGTTTCCAGGCATACATCAGCCTTCATTTCCATTCTCTTGGCGCACGAAGACGCTTGATTGACCTTCTTCATTCACTCGATATATCACTCAGCTATGATAGTATCCTACGTTACCATAATGAGATTGCAAAAATTGCACAGGTGTGTTAATAGTGACCCGATATTTCTCTACTGATATAGTATTAATCAACGGTAGTTATCACTCCAAACCCAAGCGCAAGAGGCATCTCGTCGTCTTATCGTATGTTTAGAAGCATTATCTCGGTCGCCGGTTGTCCATGCATCAACTAAGAGTATAATCTCACCCTCTTGTTGATCTCTACATGCGCGTCCACCACGTTGCAGTAGAGTTGCTGTCAGAAGATTTCTTGGAATGCCATATAACACAGACTGTCGTATATCAGGCAGGTTAACACCAATTCCAAGGGCCTCTGTTGCAAATACCGCCCTAATAGTTGATTCGGTTCCTGGCTTTCGCATTTCGGACGTGATATATGCCTTATCCACTTCGTGTGTGTCCCGGGTGTATGTGACCACTATATCGTGGCAAACCTATTCGGTATATTTGAATTGTTCGTGAATCTGGAGATACTCCGTCATATAATCAAGCGCTGAGAAGAGTTACCTTTTTGAATCGAAGAGGACAACTGTCTTAGGAATCTCGTGTGGTTCGATATGGGGTCGAGCTTCGCTCTGAGGGTTAGGATCAAATAAAAATCGTAACGCGGTAAACTTCGCGCGTTGACGCTGAGGTATTACCCCAACCCGATACAGTATTCATCTTGAAGTTTCCCCGTTCCATCAAAACCTTCAGGGTATGATGATCGAGTGTTGCGGAGCAGGCGAACCAAGGGACACGAGGGCCTAGTATAATTCGAAGCCTACCAATCTGCGCATATTCAGGCCGGAAACCATCGCCCCAATGATGGACAAGACGCGCTTCGTCAATCACAACAGCGGCAATACGTTGATTGATTAGAGACTCCTCAAAAATAAATCGCATCTGCGGGTTCGCTGACAACTCAGGGCTTAGTAGAATACGAGTGTATGCCTCCTTCTTGATGTCCGTCATCAAACCTATTTTATTGGTGTTTTTCTCTAGGAATAATGGACGTCCACCCCGACGTGAGATACACTCAGATTGTTCAGCGCCAATTTGGATTAAGGAGAGGATGACAATAGTCATAGTTTTATCAATTAAGATTGATAACGCCTGTGGAATCATACTCTTGCCGAATGAGGTTTTTACAATCAGGATCAAGTCACCACAACTAAAATTAAGCTGAAAAAGTGCATGCAGCTGTCCAGATCGAGGTGCATATGGATAAAGTAGTTGTATAGCCTCGGAGAGGACTTTCTTCTGTATATCCGGTGCTTGGTTGGCTTCATCCCGGATCATCCGCTGAGCTTGTTGCACCTTGTCCGCTCGATCCAGGTTAATCTCAGGCACTGGGGACCCCGGAACAGTGGTGGGTGGCTTTTGAAGTAATCTGTCACGTTGACGTAGGACTTGGTATAGTGTTAATTGACCTGGCGCACGAGATTGCTGCGATGTTCCAGCAGGGTGTCGGTATAGCCGGGGGGCCCATTTTCAGCAATGTATTTTATCGCTCACAAGTGTAATTCCCAAGGTAATTTTGGATAGCAAAAAGTTAAGCATTAGGTAAAGCGGTTCCTGCTTTTTTATATATTTATTAGCCATGTACTCGATGAGCTAAATCTTTCTGAATTTTGTTAGGGCAAAAAGTGAGGTTCTTAAAGAGAGAATTTCATGTACAACCAAGCCCACAGCATACCTAAATCGTGTATCAAAATATTTGAAATTAATCATAAATTATAATGTCACCTATTATAGTGTATAAACTAATGTTGTGGTTGAGAAATGACTCTTGTTGTTGATACCCAAAATTGTTGTTTTGTTAGCATACGCGCCCATACGCTCGACAAGAGCGCGGCGCGCCATATGTACTACTCAGCGCTCAGATTATGATTGATTGATTGATTAATTCATCTAACCGTCCCAGCCGCCCCACAGGCAGCTATGCGGCATGTACTCTGGTTGACCCCGGTGATTTTGTTAGGACGTGTTTTATTCTGAAGTCACACAAGATCATGTAACGTAATCGGTAAGCGAATTGGTCACGTAAGCGAGTTGGTCACTTCTTCCCGAAAACGCGCTCTACATTTATCTTAAAGATAAATTTCTAACCCACATACAAATTATATACAAAAAATTAAGTACTAATACGATTAGGACATCCAGTTATCTTATGTCCTGCAACACCACAACCACTGCAGCGAAATTGACGTCGTACAGGTGGATGAGAGACTGGGAGCTCAAGCTCGGCCGGAGCAGTAGTAACCGCTCGAGCATGTCAGTCATGCACAGGTATAGTTATTCTCACTCTAAATTCTCAAGTGGCCGCTCTAATGGGAACTCATGCTCCCAAGGATTTGTATAAAGGTTGAAAAAGCCACAATACTCTGTGTTCCTTTCCATTATCTTTAGCAAATGATGCAAACTCTGGCCTCCAATGTATCACTGACACCACGAGGCAGTGAAGAGTCGCATGTTGTTCAAGGAAGTGCTTGAAATTATGATTTAAGTTGCGGATCCGGACTCTCAGTTCTCGGAGCTTTTGCAGGATTATCTTTTTAAGATCCTCGAAGGAGTTTATTGTCAAATATAGCTTATTGAGGTTCTTCTAATACGTGAGAAAACCAAGTGATTCTTCCTCACGATCTCCAGTGATGGTTAGCTCTCTTAGGTACTCCAGTTTTCTAGAGAGGAGAGATTGTATTTCTGGTAAGCAATTCCTATGGTATGTGTCATAAATAGTTGCTCCCAGACTCAAGATTCGAAGGTCTATCTTGGGGTTTTCGGATACTGCAGTTAGGATAGCCCACATGGCACTCTTCTCAGGTTCAAAAATACCATTGAAAGTTCGGGCTGGGCAGCACTGGCATTTCAAGTAGGTGCACTTGATAGAAATGACATGTGTCCCTGATTCATGTAGAGCGAGCTTGAGTTTCTCTAATAGGCCGTCATCTCCTGCAGGAGACCAGTCACATTTGATAACCCGTACATTGCACCAGAGGCCCGCATCAAGCCAAGCTTGAACATTTGTAGCTTTGTTATGGCAGATGAACGTAGAAAACAAAAGCCGGTTTGTTTCGGGCACCCACATTTGACAGACCAGGCGGCACATTTTCAAGTCACTCGAGTCAAGGAGAGGTAGAATCATCGGTATGATATTCGAGTAGAAGGCCGCCCGTATATCTGTACCATCCATATTGCTGATGCAGCAATTTTGACCAGGGTCCAGAGCCGTTGAAGCGATGGCAAGATCACTCTGAATTGCCAGGCATGACGGCTGAGCGCGGGTTCCCTTCCGTTCCTGGCTTGGAGAAAGGCTACTGAGCCGCCAGCGCCGTATTAGGAAACCATCTCAACATCAGATGTTGGAGCTAGATACGGAAAGGTGCCACACACAAAAGTCTCGCAGATGACAAGTCTTACAGCGATTATTTTTGTCTTCAATCTCAAAGCAATGTCAGTGTGTGCTAGAACTTTAAGTTGGTTGACCACATTTCCCTTCCCCTAAAGAATCTGGACCATCGTATATATTTGCTAGATCACGCTTTGACCAGACTGTTAACGCGGTTGTCCAATAGCAGCTGATGCTGACTGATTGCTGCTGAGGGGGATCACTTGTCTGTTACAGACCCATGGCGGAATACGTTTCAATCCTGCTACAGTACTATCGCTTCCAGCTGGGCTGTGTATGGGCTTTGTTCTATTATCCTTAATGCTTCCACCCATGCCCACTGTGGCGGACGAGTTCGTGGTGATCAGGATGCCTTCTACACTATTGGCGGTCTCGATGGCTTTCTCTCTGTCATGTTCACATCCTATCTGCAGCCGATCTGTCCAAGGTGACGTTGCATACGCATTGATGGTCTCCATTTGATCTATTACCACCCTTTCTGGTCTCTGCGCTATTCCTTGTAGCGGAGAGGAAAACCTCCGAGTCACTGTGAACCTCAGCGTCGTCAGCGGGTTTGTTCTACGAAATATGCAGATATCAGCCCATGGTTTTGTTACTTTTTCTGTGCGTAATTTTCTTAATGAACATATATTTGCTTCAGCTTCTACAGTACCACTGCCATCGCGACTGTCCGAAAGGCTCCTGTAACTGTGAATAGCTGCCTTGCGGTCCGTGGGGGTAGCATCTTTGGCCTTTTCAAAGCCATAGTGGCCTTTAGTCCTGTTGTTGCTACTCAAGAAATTTGTTACTTGTAGGGTAGTTGAGATCTATAATTACCCCCTGAATTTTCGCATGCTCTTTCAGGTCAACTGACTCTCCTTTGGCTGTGAATGTATATGTAGCCCTGCTTGATTGATCTGCATTTCAAGCAAAGTGTACGATGGTCGTCTTCAATCCCTATTAGTAGCAGTGGAAATAATGTAGCCAGCAGCTCCTCAGCTGTTCCATTTTGTCAATGCTGGTATTTTGTCCATTCTCGGTGTATTTCCGTGAACCCCTCCCTTTAGTAGCGATTTACCAAGGGTACTTCTCAAAATAGCGCTTGAGGTAGCTGAATGCCTCGATGGCGGCCAACTCCAGATAGCAAACAAAAGACTGGTGAATCGAAACGTGGTCGAACCAGTAGGGCAGGTGAGTTACCGTTAGCAAAATCCGGTGAGTATCGATTGGTGGCAGGTAAGTAAACGACCTGAAGGCTCGCCGACGCGGCGGAACTTGTAGACGTGCTCTTTAGCTGAGATACACAATGGCAACATTTTATGAGCCTACAAAAGCCTCATCTGGCGATCTTTATAGAGAGGCAAAGTCGACCGCCAATGAGAGTAGCTGCATAATATCGTTACAGTATCAAGTCTAACTCACGCGCACAACGTCATCCCCACTGGTGTCCATGACATACAAAGTAGCAGGCTGATTGACTAGTCCTAGATGCTGTTGCCTAACATCAGTATTACTGTACCAATCACTAACATATTGCAAGTCTGCAACCCCAAGTCTGCTTTGTTTCAATTTTAGAATGAATTATTTAATACAGTACTATGTATACTACTACGTAAATATGCCGTTGCTTATCTCTGTAGTACGCTCTTTGTTCACAGAATTTTGCTTTGTTAGAGAAGGCTGGGATGGAACTAAATATATTAGAACATTGTTACCCCAGAGTGTCTGAGTTCACCAGGCAGTCTTCCTTACTGCAATTTCATGTATCACCTCTTTTATCCATCTGAACTGAGATTGATTCTATCTAAACCACGCTTTACTATCAATGGAAGTGATAGATCTTTGGACGCTAAAGTATGGATCAATAAAATCACCCAAGTCAGCGTTCCTTCCTATGGCTATACTTGTCTATAGCTCTTTATCTATGATTAGGCTAATGATCTTGTTCAAGCTCAACTTTTCAGTGAATCAGTGATTGGTCCGGATGTTAAATTGAGTACCCTTCCAGGTTCATTCAATTTATTTGACTCCGAAGAAGAGAGCACCCAAAAGTTAGTTCCATCAGATCTTCCAATTCGAGGGGCTCACAGAGTAGCAAGGTATGCTTCCGTACCTTCCAACAGGTTCATGAGCTTTTGACTGACCTAGCTACATATCAGTGAAACCAAAGCATTCTTCTCATTCAGAGAAATGGCAGGGATAATGCACCCAGTAGACGAAATAGGCAAGCAACGGTATCGTGCAGCGTGCGACGCCTGTCGCTATTCTAAAGTTCGCTGTTCTGGTGGCTGGGTTTGTATTCGCTGTAAAAAGCACGACTACAAATGTCGGTACGGCGTTGCACATCGACCAGGCAGGCCGAAAGGAAGCAAGAATAAGACGACCTTGGAAAAGTTGGAGAATCTTCAGGCAGCTCAACAGAGAATGTACGTTCCAAAGGCTGAGAGTGGAGTGGGATTTTCTAAGCCGGAAAAAACAATAAATAATAGTATTGTAAGAGTAGGTTCCCCATATCTATGTCGGCGCGGAATTAACTGTCATATTAGTCAACCCCTGGTAATTTCGGCCATTCCGCGCATATAAAGATGGGGAACTATGTTTTTGCCAACCCAGAATTCTCCGTGTACACTTCACCTACTTTCGCAGGAATAGGATACTACAATACTCCTGAGAACGACTATGAAAATATTTCACCTGCAATAGCGCAAAACCTGCCTTGGCCAAGTGACACTCGAACTACTGCATCTGCACAGTCAGATCTGCGGACACTACCGGATGGATGCAGCTGCTTGGATGGACTCGAGTCCAGTCTAAGACAAATGTATGGGCCCTCACGATGTTCCCATCTGACCGTGGGCCCAATCACAGGCCCTTTGTCATTGTGCAAAACTCTTTAAGCTGTACGTACTTGTGCTGGAAAATGGAGAGAGAACTCGTGACTTCTCATTGTAGGCTCATCGCACTTTTGACATTCTCAATCACTTTTTCATCTAACCGGCCGAAACAATACAGTATCGAATCTTACAGCAACAATACTAATTTCTCTGGCTATGTGTGCAGTTGTGCTTCAATCTGCATGCTCAAACTAGAATTAGAATTAAAGGTAGCTTTGTCAGGGATATCATCTTCAACAACAATGAATTCTCCTTGTCATTATCGCCAATACTTTTCTCGCTGACCTCGATGCTGTCGCTATGATTTTCCGGCTCGTGCTCCGTAAACGAACTGTTTGGGTCGCTCATAATTATACGAGATCACAGTTCTCTTATATCATATTTACCTAAATATTTCAGATCATGGTAGCGGTGACAGAATCGAAGATCCAACACTCCGCAACATCATGTTGTACAAGCTCTACAACATGATTTCCGAGGATTTGAGGTGTTGAAGGTAATCCACGAGACGAGAGCTTCGATATATGATTAAAAAAACTTCTTGTGCATCTGCAAGGAGTTTGCGGTGCATGGAAGTTGCTTCCTGTTTGACACGGTCTGGCCTTTATACCGGCGCCTTAGGGTCGAAGGTTCAGGTTGTATTTCCTGGCAGTTTTGGCATATTGAGGCTTTTTTTGCGATTCTAGATCACTAACTGCCTTCAAAATATCTGCTTCGTTGACCGTATTATCAAATTTCGAAGGTCATTTGTAGGAGTGGGGTAAAACGGGCATATAGTGATTGGGAATCCTTTGGATAAAGGTCTCCATCAATAAATGTAATATCGATCGGCATTGTTATTTGTTATTGATACGCATTGATTCCCTATTGAGACGTCGACGGGGCAACAGATGTTTGTATGAGGCGGATACTACGTCAATGAGTGAATATGGATGGAGGTCTAAATACGGACTGTTTCCCCTCGATAGATAGTTTCCCTCTTCATACTCACTTTCTCGTCAAAGCTGGTACCCTATATATAGTAGAGAATATTATTCATTTAGATTAGTCGTATATTACATATACATTAAGATCGGTTCCTTCCACTAGAATCTATACTCGCTAGAAATATCCTCTTGAAGGCCTGATCACGCCCACATAGCCTTGAACTTTTCGTTGAATTCCACCTGAAGCATCTTGAACGCCTGGAGAACTTGTAAGAGTCCTTGACTACTAAGAACTACATCTGTATCTGGAGTCAAGAAAGGATCAGCGCTACCGTGATATTGTGTAAACCCACTGTCTCCAGTCTGGGAAACGCGATTATCTTCTTCATCGTCAATCAGATCATCATCCCAATTCTCGAGCACGTTTGCCTTCGTCTTAGCCAGTCGAATGGCTACGGGTTTGACTGGCTGCTTTTCCTTGCTGGGTGGCAGATTCATAGACGTAAGCTGGTTCTCAACCGACCCCAGTGCATTTTCATCCATTTCCTCTTCTAAGCGATCGCCGCTACCAAGTGTTTCCAACATATCAACATCTATTCTAGGAGAGAGCTTCATGAAGTTCTCCAGAGTCGTTACGATGGTGGCAAGGACAAGAGAGAAGTCATTCAAAAAGGACCATAGGTCTCCCCGGCGAATCTTGTTCTCGTTCACCAGAGCATGAACGTTCCCATGTTTGAAGAAGTCGTATAGGTATGCATTTAGAGGTGCTTGGCCATTCTCCGGCGCAACTTGGACGTGTGGGATAGCGGACTTCTCAAGCCATACTCCACTTCGGACCTTGTTGCAGAGGTCACGAATACTGTTCCATTCGTCACGGTGCCCAGATAGCGCGATAAAAGACGAGGTAACTTGTGTTGGCTCAAGAAACGACATTAAAGTGCTTACTTCCTTTGCTGGTTCGTTCCCTCCGCATTTAGTTCCTGTTAGAGGAAGTGTAGAATCGCTGTCATGAATATGCTGCTCGATGAAGGTGGTCACATATGCCGAATATACGCTCAACGTCTTCTCATTATGAGAATTCAGTATCGCCGCTGCACTCCTAGGTAATTGTGGCAAGATTACGACGGATGTGGATTTTTCTCTAGCCTCCCAAGACTCGAGTACACTTGTTGGGAGGGAACGACGTCCGAACACATGTGACAACACCAACATCAGCGTGCGAAGTGTTTCATTAGGTGATCTGTCGATATTTTTGCAGAGTCGGTGGAAATAACCGTTACTGAGAAGTGCATGGAACGCGAAACTGGAGTTCTCGGTGTAATAGAGATGTGCAACCATTCCGGCAAAATTCAAGGCTCTTCCCTGTCTGTCCAAAAGCCAATTTCGGCGGAGGTATTCAATTGAAAACCGCAAATGATGCAGTACCGTGTGCTTCGACTCTGGTCCACCTAAGTATACCATAGGGCAGGAGAGAATCGAGTTGACTGCCTTGATTGCGTATGAGGCCTGATTCGACTCGTGGAGTAGGATAAAGAGACGTAATACCAAGCTGGTAGTGATCGGAAAATGTCCATTTAAGTCGGGCAATCTGGAGCTCAGCAAGCGGCATACCTTCTGGTAAGAAAGTCCCTGGAAAACGACATTGCCCAGAAAGTCAAATCCACGACGACCGGCGCGACCAGCTGCCTGGCGAAAGTTGAGAGCTGTTAGATAAACCGAATCCCCGCTAAACACGACCGTCTTACAAGGCATATTGACACCCAGTGCCAGCGTCCCGGTGGCAATAACAACGCGCAGATAACCCTTCCGGAAAAGAATTTCGCAGACTTGGCGATATCTGCGATTCATGCCCGCATGGTGGACACCAATCCCACGCTTCAGAGCACTAATTAGTCGCTCAGGAACTTCGAATATACGGAGCTCTGTAGCATAATTTTCGAACTCGGAAGATGTGAGCTTCATTTCGTCCGCAAAATGGAATCCTCGAATGGGATCCTCGGAATTGAAGGACTCAAAATGGCTTGATTCCTTGGAGGCCATTTCCCTCATAAGCTCTGATTTTGATATTCTTTGGTTATCGCCACCAGCTCGTCGTCTATATTTGCTTTTGGGTTCCTTCACGAGCAGCACTTGTTTCTCCCGAGCCTTCTGCCATTTCTCGAACTTGGTTAGTTTCTTGTGCCATTCAGGACTAGTCTCTTTCCAACGTTTTTCTGATTCTTCAAGTTGATTCAAAAGATGATCACAAATTCTCTCGCAGTTTTCTCTGTCGTAGTTAAAGAACAAGGCTGGGAGGGCATCTTGGTCATGGAGTGAACATATCAGTGGCAGTGTCGTATCGCATATATTACTCTTCTCGATGACAGCCGGGGTAAGAGATCCATGGAATTCACCGGAGACTTGAAGTTCAGGATTGGCCGTTGATAATGTCTTCGATAGTTCCAGAACAACTGCCTCAAAGGGGGAATTGTCATGGCTCATCCAATCTGTAACCACCGCCTTCAACTTGGTCTCCCATTCAATAACGTCAGCTTTCTTTATAATCTCTGGTAAAGCGGTTGTAGGATCCAAGAGATCATCGATAGGGAATGTGTCTGTGGCATGCTTCTTCATCACTTTCCATAGCATAAGACAATCCCGAGGCTCCAAGCTTAAATCCTCAGGGAGGCCGCGAGAGCGATCAATGAGGCTAGCAATGGGGTGTAGGAAAGCCATGCTCGGACTTTCATCAAGCCCAGGAGCAGAGAGTTTAGGTGGGGTCGAAAGCCCATTGAACAAAAACTTGTTTGGCGGATTATAGATGAATTTCCTCAGATCAGAGTACCGGGTTTTGTGCTGGATCATTCGTAGATCCAAGCCATTTGCTTTCTGGGCCATTTCAAGCCACTGTCTAAACTCCTCTGGGTTACCGACTGTCGCAGACAGTGCAATGATAGGACAAGGAGCTAGAAGTAGCAATTGCTCCCAGATAACGCCGTCCTCCGCCTGGCCAATACAATGGACCTCGTCAAAGATAATACGCTTGATGCGGGGTGACCACGACTTCGCGTTCGATGGAGCGAGAAGCATGATCTGCAGGATATGAGGCACAGTGATTAGCACTTGACATCCAGTTGGATTGTTTATGCGGTAATCGCGTGTGTGAATTGCCCAAACCGATTTGCCCGGCATGTTGTTGAAAGACTTGGAGAACCTTGCCTCAATCTCCGCAGCAACTTGGTTGACAAGTGCTTTTGTCGGAGCGACATAAACCAGTATTCCATCATTATCGTCTTCCAGGATCTGTTTGATGGCGTAGAAGCTGCACCTCATGTATTAGTGAAGGCCGCCACATAGCCAAGGGGGAAACTTACGATATGAATGTTTTTCCAGCGCTGGTTGGCGCTACCACAAACAAACTTCCTCGGGCATCAATCTGATCAAGAACCTCTCGCTGCCACATATCCGGCTCAAAGTCATGAATGCGGGGATCTCGCGTTGAGCCCATACTACGGTCTATGTATGGACCGGCGTAAAACAGTTGGAAGTCAGGCGGCGATAGGCCAACACTAATGTTAGCAATGTTCATATCCAAGACAGCAAAATTGAATGTCATTCTGCGCTTTCCATGTCGTGGTAGTTCAAGGTCTGGAAGTTTGAGTGCCTTGAGTGTGGTTTGTATGCACTGAGCTATTTCCTCGGTGACGCCATGTTTTGCTTTCGCAATCTGCTGAATTGTATGCCAGATCAACGCAACTAGAGGCATTGAAGAGTCCCGGCACCGACCGTTGCATTTTCCCTTCCACATAAGGACTAGAGTGCTTGTCATATACGCCAGTACCTCCACTTCAACAGCGCTTCTCTTGTCCGATGGTAACCTCTCGAGGTACTGTCTTACCTGAATATATCGTGTAGAGTAATCAAGCTCACTGTCAAATATCTCGATAATGGATTGCCAAGCAGAAAGATGTCGCTCGGCAATTTCATCATGTTTCCACTGCTGTTGAGTGGCGATTTGGTCTCGAATTACATGTTTTCCACCAATTTTGCGCCCCGAAGACTGAGGGCCACGATTAATCCCGAGCTTTGATGTTGAGTTCTCTCTACCTTTTGAGGATTTGAGATTCTTGGGCACTTCCGTCTCTCGAGGCTTCACACATACTGTCTCGGGTTTGAGTGATCCGCCCACTGCGTTCGTGAGACTTGCAGCATACCGTCGCACATCCTTCATGAAGAACTGGTAACGGCGGGTTATGAACGTCTGTCTAGCAGTGAGCTGGGGTTTTAGTTGTGCATTGAGAAGGCCCTTGTGGTTGTGCCAATGACTGAGCTCCTGGAAAATTCGTGACGTGGTTGAGCTAACGGTGGCTTCAGTGCAGTCCCTGGTTATAATGGAGACGGGCTTCAGATGTGCATCAACAATCGGATTGCTGAATGGCAGCACGTCTGTGGCTTTTTCTCTGAGCGCACCAACAACCTTCACTGATCGTGGACTGGGTGGGTCGCAACCGTACACCCCTGATGCCGCAGATCCAACTGCCGATAGGATGTTAATGTCAAACATGTCTGAAAGAACCATTCTGAGCAATTCGAACTTCTTCAGAGCGGCTAAACCGAAAGAATCGATGCTTTTTGTTCGCTTCAAAACGCTCAATGTCTCAAGAAATAGATTTCCATCAACAACATCGCCTAAATCACAGGGGCCTGGTATCTGTGTGATAAACTCATTCCAGAATCTCGATGTAAGGACATTGACTACTGCATTGGCATATTGTTCAAGGAAGGCCTCGCCTGCATGAGACCGTTTTTGGACCACGGCCCTTTCTACAAGTCTGCATTCGCTCAGTATGGCAGTGTGTAGCAACAGGGCACAAGCCTCCACAATACCATAGTCAGAAGGCGAAAGCTCAAGTCTCATCATCCCAAGGGCGATTACTGTCACCCACTCACTCTGAGTCAGTTCTACTTCTCGCTGTTTGACCATTGCCGAGATATTATTGGGAACTTGATCGTCGATATTGGTTGGAGAGAACGAGGATGGGTCTGGAGACGTCGAGTGATAGGTAATAGACTCACAAATGTTTCGGTCACGCGAGACAGAGCCCTCAAGTATCGTCGACATGACCTGCATATGTAAGCATTCTTGCAGAGTTCATGTTATCTTATAGCGGTGGAACGCACCTTTGAGTTTCGACACTCCAAGCTATTGAGAATCGAGATATTGTACCCATGACAGATAAACCAGCGCATCATGGACCGTAACATCGTCTTTCCTGGCCAATCACGCGAAAGTGGGCTATTTGAGTATTCATCCTGGTCCGATACTTCCAAATAATCGTCGTCTGACTGTTCCGTATCAGAATCCTCGGATAGTTCCGCAAACCCCTGAATATTTCTAGGGTTTGTACCATCGTGACACATTAAGAAGTATGCACCAACGGTATGGAGGTATTTTTCAAAGCTACCACATCGATAATCGTCAAAGAAGTGTATCTCGATTGAAGGGACCGAAGCTGGGAGATTCTGCGCTAGGTGTTGTAGGATTGCTTCTCGCGCAAGGCGATACTTAGGCTGTAGCCTTTCATCGATATTTGGAGGGATGCAGATCTGCGCATGATTGGAAAAGAACACGACATGGAACACACATTTGCGTTGCTTGAGCTGACTAAGGAGCTTTTCAACGAGATATGTGATATGCAGTAGCTGAAGGCCATGAGAGAAGTCCAGGTTCTCGTCAGAGAAACACTGTAAAAGTAGCGAGTCTCCTTCAATGAGAAAAAGCTCATCTCCTGCGTAATCTCCAACCAGGTCCAAGATACGAGTGGTGAGACCATCGAACCTACAGAACAATGTTATCCTGAGACGGGCGAGACTAATGTTGGATATCTTACCATTTCAGAAGTTCCTCAGCCTCTTTCATCATGTGAAATCCACTCGCAGGAAAGGCTGGTTTGAAAAGTAGAGGGTGATCGAGATGGGTGTCAAAGCTAAGATAAGGTAGGAATACAGGAAAAGCTCCAAGCTAGGAGGAAGATGGAATTTGAGCTGTATTTATACAGTGCCAGATCTTGTCTTACCGGGACTGCCCGTCCAATACTAATATTTGCGCTTTTTTCGGCATCCCAATGTGTGAAACTGCAACTTGTGCCCTGTTGATTCGTTTGTTTTGACATCTACTCTTCACTCGTACGTTCCAATGGAGTATAAGGGCTCATGGGGCCAACCTAATAAGTTTATCCTTCAACTCCTGCAAAACAAAAGCGAACTCTTCAGAGTGTCCAGCCTCATGAGGGCTAAAATTTTAATCTGATCAAGGCTGCGACGATCATATTGCAGTTCATGTTTCATTTCCCCAAATGAGCAGTAATAGCAGAGCTGCGGATCTGAATCTTCTTTGATTTTCTTTTATATTCCCATTATCACTCCTCCATGCGGCGTTGTGACCTGAAGAAGGTCATGGTCAAGACTCATTATCGCAGTTCGTACATCCTGATGAGAGCAGATCGAGCAGTCACCCTGATGGATAGAATGACTGCGATAGCTGTTGTGACGGCTTAGCCCTAGCTTCTGCAGGTTTGGCGCGCACCACCTAGTTTTTCAATTAAGAAATCCTTTGTTGTACGGTGATGTCCGTCAAAAAAGCTTGATATCTGTCGGCATTGTCCTTTGTGGTTCACTACTGCTGGCGCCGCGCTGGGATACTGTAATAGGAGGTTGTTCCAGAGTCGGGCAGGTATGACAGGCCAGATAGAGCTGGCATGAGATGAATCAACTCGGTGGACTGCTGACAGGAAGCCTGACCTGTCTACTTAGGGTTGGTGTGATTTGTCACAGCGACCCTGTAAGCTGTTGCGCTGTTACAGATACCGCGAGGCCACAGAGATTTGTTTGAGACGGGAAGTACCGCCGATGAAGACCTCGATAGATAGTTTCCCTTTTCCTTCCTCGAGTAGTTAACTGTCTTTCTCTGGCGTTCTCTCGGCGTAGGTGGGATGCATGCTCGATCACATGCGAATGTGATCGTAGATCGTCCGTTCTTCTCTTTAGTCGACCTCCGTACTATAAACGCATAGCCCCTAACTGCAGCCCACGTATTAATTGACTCGAATAATGCCTCTCGGGAGTCGTAGATAGATTCGGGAGTTGTGGCTGTTCTTCTGCTAGCCGCGTATACAGTTGCAGGCAGCATGAGGATATCTTATCTCTCATCCTCCACCACAGCTGTAACATACAGCCAGTCCAAATGAATAATATTCACTAACTATGGTGCCTGCGTTGACGAGAAACTGACTAGTACATAGGAACTAGCTGCCTTTTTCAGTTATAGCTAAAGAGTCAGGCGAAGGCTGGACTTCAGAGCATCGTCCCCGATCAGCGCTTCTCTAAGCTAAGTTAGTGGGAGCTACAAGCAAGTGTTGAATTAGCTAAGCTGATCCAGCCAATCAGATGCGTGAGATGTGTCAACCAATAAGAGCGAGCCACACACTGCTTTACACTAGCCACATGTGACATAGCGGGTGGGGTCAAACAAAAAGCCTCAAGGCTGAACGATTGGAAAGATGTAACAATGCATAATTACGTTCGAGAGGGAGCACTGGTGTGAACGTGAGTGGGACGTGTGGTTTATTTAAGTATGACTTTGCGAAAACTATATAAGACTAGGAATTCTGGGTCATAGGATTCTTGGATCAAACATTGAAGCTGGATATGGGATTCCTCTTTTTAATGATGAAAGAAGTTGATTGTGAGTTATTCATTGTGGCTTGGTTGGTTGCATCTGCAAAGCAATTGATGGAGAATGACTTGGTCAGAGACAGGCTTGCGATTGATAAGGACGTCATCTGCTCCAAAATGGAAGCTGCAAAACTGATGAACCACATCCCATATCTCACCAAACAGGGTATCTGCGACTGCCTCAGGCTCACACAAGAATAAGGAATGGCAAAGATATGTTGCAATGGCTGCGGCTGCCTATACTAAAGACCTCCCCGCTCGCATTCTGCTAGGTAATTAAAGTTGAAGCGGAGAAGAGGGTCGGTGATGTACTTTCTTCGGGTTACTCTTTGCAGCAAAGCTTCCACGGTTCTCTTATTAACACAGATTTATAGTCGTGGAGGACATAAAAAGTACAAAATACTGCTCAAAAGACAAATACTGCAATTAAATTCAGTATAGCCCCTCGACTGCCTGGTACGCGATCCCTGTAGCTGTATCCCAGAGTCGGACTGTGTCGTTACTGGACGCTGACGCCAGCATTGTCCCATCTAGAGAGAAGGCGATTGCGTTCACCCTCGAGCGTTCGGTGATTGTATAGTCCGGCTCTAGGATACAGCCACAGGGAGCATGTGCTAGGCACTTAAGAGCCATACTGGCCGGGTGAATGCTAACGTCAGTGTCGGCATTCAACATTCGGCTCCTACTCCTGCGCTAGTAATTAAAACCCCATGGGTACAATGTTCTCTGGCTTCCACCAGATTATAGATCTAATGTATCCGTTCCTTATTCGACTAAGGTTCCGAATCGGGTGTTCTTCGTGTCAAGTTCTTCTATTTGATCTGACTTTCTGACTTCTTAGTATGTTGTTTGTCCTTACTTATAAATCATTACGCGAAGAGACTAGTCTAGAGAAAATCTGGAAAAAATAATGAATGAGAGTGCCTTAGAAAGCCATTGTTGAATAAAATAAATCAACTGACTGGGCAATTAGTCGTTCCACCCACGGGATTCATGACTATCAATATTTTCAAATATCTTTACCAAAGGAGGGGATGGGATGCATGATGCCTATATACTATAGCTGTTGGTGTGGGGCTTCCTGAAACTTCTATTGAACTCTTCATTAAATCAAGCTTAGAGATTTTTCTTTGCTTACCATTTAAGTCTAGCGATGTGACACTGTTTGGGACCACCATACGATGTCCTACCTAGCACTGATTCTCTTGGTGTAATGGTCTTCCCAAAGAGAGTTAGATCACTGTTATAACTTAAAACCTTGGCAGTGGCCCGCGACTTAAAAAGAAGAGTGTCCAGGCGCAATGGCTGTTTCTATCGGTGTTAAACATCCTTTGAAGCTGATAAATTTATGATTGGACCGCTTATTTCTAGACCTCTTTCCTGTTTTAATCATTTTGCAATGTTCCTTTTCGATCCATTAGTATATGTACTTAAAAACCGGTCTTGTATAACCGCGGCGTAGGTCAAAGTACAGCCTGTCGTCATCCACTATCTAATAAGGAAAGGAAAGAAAAAGAAACGATGAAAGGACGTTCAAAAGTGGTCAAACAATGCCAAGCAATAAATGCATAGTTGTCATTGCAAGCCTGCAGGTGAGTTGAGCAACGGACGGGCATCATATTCATAACAGCATTAGGAGAGGAGAGGTGACATGACTTTTCTCATCAAGGACAAGGAACACTACAAAAGGAATTCGAAGATAGCTTTATTGTACAGCAGAGTCCACAATATAAATATTAAGTAGTATGTATGTAGTAAATTATTGAGAATAGGGAACAAGGAATCTAACTATGCTTGTCCCTCCTAGGAAAAAGGAGTCCTCGCTAGGAAGTGTTGATATGCGCTTTCGACATGCAGCGTAGCCAACAAAGGGACCTGTAACATGAATCGAGAGTACAGGAGAGAATACTGTACAGTAATTTTTTTTCCGATGCTGTTAGATTATAAACTAGAGCCTCGCATACGCATAACTGACCTGTCACATTTTCCGGGTTGTGGGAATTTTCTATGACATCTATCTTTCTATTCGCCTCAAACAAGGAAGCCATTTTTCTTTTCTTTTTTTATTTTCAATACAGGTGCTTTACAGCTCCATCACTTGCTATCTCTTGCATTTCACCCTAATCATGTCACAACTTCACTATCTACTGTACACACAGACTCGAAATCTCCTTAATATCCGCATACTATTTGATTCATTTGTTTCACTCTGCCAAGGGTATCAGTAGATTCAGTATTTTTCAACATTTCACTATTTGTTCATGACCTATCCTTAAAACTCTAATATCTGTTAATACTAACATGGTAGGGTTTTACAAGACGTGGATGAATAATACGCTTATTATGGATAATATTGAAGTAACTGTATCTAATTTAAAGCACAAGATTGTAAGTGGGAGAGCGACAGAATGGTTCGAAGTTACTACGTTGAGAGTAATCAGTTAATTTCAGACCAATACAGTTACTTTTTCTAACAGCTGAAAATCGCACCAAAAGTTACAGGTAAAATACAAAGGTTCCTGGGTAGGTATTAGCCCAGTAAGCATGATCCTCCGCAGTGGGGCGGAATAAAAGAGACAGTAATAAACATGGAGGTTTTGAATCTGTCTGTATTCCCTATGAAGGATCTTTTTATTTGTCCATACTTCTCAATAAATTGCTTCTACTCCAATTATGGTTCTTCGAAATGATGGAGCTTTCGGGGATTCACAGAGGTTCAACTGTCCGTGGGGTAATTGCGTGAAGGTACTGTAAATACACTATTTTGTTTATCTATGAGGAGGCAATTTTTACCAACGTCGACCAGCTGTTCAGTCGCCAGTGCGACTTAAACAGACACTACAGAATACATACGAACGAACGCCCACATAAATGTGCGGTCCCTGGCTGCAACAAGAGCTTTATCCAACGCAGTGCGTTAACAGTCCACTCAAGGACTCACACTGGCGAAAAACCCCATGTGTGCGATCATGGAGATTGCCTCAAGGCCTTCTCCGACGTAAGTAAATATTCTTCAGAATAGTCGCATGACTACTGACCAATCCATCACAAAGTCATCGAGCTTGGCACGCCATCGTCGTATACATACCCCATACGTTATGTCCAAATCTGAGTGCAACAGAAGGCTCGTTAAAATCTAACCCGCTGAATATAAGAATTAACTAACTTTTCTAAATGGTTTAGGAAGAGACCCTTAAAACAAAGTCACCACCATCAAGCAAATACAAACACAAACACACAACAATCACGGGAAGAAGCGCCTGGCCCTGAAAGCGATACCTATCAAATACCTACAATTCCCACCCAGAGCTCTAATCCATATATGATCATGCAAAACCCTCATTATTACCCTCACTTCGCACCAACTACTGTCGACTCCAACGAGATTCCATATACAACCGTGCATTTCCTCGAATCTCCGGTAATGGTGCCCCAACCTTATTCATCTAATCACTTTATACCAAATTCACAACACACTTATGGTCCTTTCCCGCCTTTCACTTGCGCACAACTGCAATATTCGTCACAAGCTCCGTTTCAAGTTGCGCATTGCAGCAGAAGTTTGCACTCGAATAGCTACATGTCATCCCTGCCCCCATTTCCACACTCCTATTCCAATTTTGCGCTTACAGAAAGCATTATTGTGCCCTCAGAGCAAGCAAATATGTTGCCGAATTGCTCCTTGACAATGCAAATGAGCTGGCCCCGGGGAGCTACTAATGACGTCCATCAGTTATAGCATCGCAAATATGAATAATTAAAAATTACTCTAGTAAATACCGCGATTGTTTATAGTATTTCGATCCCTCTTTGTGGGTGCACTAAGGTGCATATACGTACGTACGAAGCACTTGAGTCAATCTCAATAGGTGATTCTTTCAGTTCTGTGTGTTCACTTCTTCTAAGTACATCATGTTCCAAAGCCGCGTCTATATAGACCTTCTCCTGAACTGATTTGTAAGCTATCCCATGGGCCATGGGGTAAACCTGAGACCATTCTCTTACACATAACAGTTTCGGATTGATCGCTTCATTTGATGGCTTCATTGGAAAGCCAGCTTATCTGACACATCTCGATTGCATGAAGCAACCAACACTCTTTGTCACTATGACCGAAAAAGTAATAGATCGGGTAGATATAAAACATTAGGCATCTAATCTTTTACCCAGGCTTAGAGGGGATTTGCAGTCCTCATTGGGCAGTGTGCAAAAGACTGCTATAGACTGATACGCCGTTCTGATGAGGAAGACGAGTCCTATCGTTATTGGAGATGTCCAGGACTGAGGATGTTGACTGAAATACCACGGCTGTGTGGCGATCACTATTTGGATGGTATCAGACGAGGGATCTATAATAGTACCGGCGTAGAGCACCACCGCTATGTAGAGCAGCTCGCCGTTAATACAATCTCGGTGACCATAGTGGTGTATTTTGATCATCGAAAACCTCGGATCAAGGGTGGCGGACATCGCGCAGATGGAGGTATAGAAAATAATAAGATTCAATACGGGGTATAGACACATCAAAAAGGAAAGTGATAAGTTGCAGAAAGGAATACGGTCGTCCAACACAAGAATAATTCTATCCAGGGGAAAAGTATGCCATCAAAGCAGGGAAATTCATACTAGAAAGTAAGCTCTTTAGGCAATTTGTTGAGAAGCGTACAGATAGATCTCTAGCGGAGCGGTGAGTTCTCAGGAGTGTAATAGCCACTAAGTAACATGCGCTCTAGCAAGCATATACCAGCTTGTCATTTCACCCTTCTTTTACAGTACATATTTAGAACCATGATTTTATGCCCATTATCATAGGACTGGAGCTAGCGATCATGATTAGGATACAAGCCATCTCGTTACCGTTTCACCTCGGCATGTCTCATATCGTCGGGATCTCAGTTACTGTGATATTATATAGATGGATAGGTGTTTTCAACCTATCCTCCTAAGTGTCCCTGGTTTTCCTAAGGCGATCGCATTCAATGAGTCAGTATGGCCCTCAAGTCTCTGAAGTAAAGAACTCCAGTTCTTCTCCGTAACTGGCAATTTCTTCATCCACCGGAAGACTCTTTGCGGAAAATGGCTGCGGACGTGGCTACTTTCTGGTGTGAATATCAATACGCTGAGGTATAATTGGAGGGGTACACGTTCCACGATAGGGTAAGTATAGGAGATATAGCTTTGACATCCTGGATATATTGACAGAATAAGGGGCAGGCATTTGTCTGTAGAAAACTTAGTTAACGTTCAATATGCCCGGCTGTCTTACTGATGCAATAGAATGAAGGCAAGTCGCTGCTTGTATACTCTCCGCAGCCCTACCCACCCAGATCAGGGTTTCTAATCAAGGTAGGAGATGTTGGCGCATAAAATCGTCAACTAGATCCTTGTCAGAATAACCTAGGTTGCATATATTCTCCTTTAGAGTGGCTGATATTAGGAGCAGGCATCTCATGAAAAACCTTCTATACGCACTTTCTCGTCCACCTGGAGACCTTCTAGGTCACATCTGGATGGGTTGACCAAGGCAATCTCAGTACAAGGGATCATGCAATCGAAGCTCATCACTTTCTGGGGTGTGAAGGATTGAACGAAGAAAAGTTAGCACCATGGCCAGCTATATCAAACACTCTGAACCCATATTCGATGGCTTGCTACTGTCTACTTTGGCACCTATAATTTTCAATCAATATCCAACTGATCCTGTGCCTTTCGATGATACTTCGACACCATCTAGACGTCCACGAAGGACATTAACCAATGGCGATAACCGCAAAGTGTGCTTGTATCATAAAAAGCACAAGTAGGCTAGACAAACTGAAATTGCAGGTAGGTGGTCCTCGGCTTCCCACGCTTCACTTTCCGATATGTATGTGTCTTTCCCATTTCTAGTCTTTCCTCCTACATATTCTTGATCGTTTCATACCTCCTTTGTTGGTAGCAATATAACTATAGAACACATGCTGACTAATACTTGTTGGTGTGGTCAGCAGCGTTCTTTGATCCAAAAATACATGATTAGCTGACCACATTGTCTAATTGGGGTAAGGCAACTCTACGACAGTTTAACCATAACCGCTAAGATGTCTTTTAATTAACCATGCTACGTCTTACGTCACAGGCTTTATATAGGACCCCAAAAACTATGGGCAGCGCTAACAGTACTATAATAAAAAGACAATATCCAAAGTAAAGCCAGCAGCTAGTTCCATTGAGGGAAGGCAAAGCGTCTAATATGGAATCCAAGATCTGCTCAGAAAGATATGCCACTATTTAGAGGGAACCTATAGGGAGATGGTAAGTTTGAAGGAAAAACTTAGCAAACAAGAGAAAACGATTTAGGATCAAAATGATATGATTAGAGGCCTACAAATCCAGCTGGAAAGATCCCAGAATCAATCTGTTGAAGACTGCAAGCAGCTCCCTAAACAATTAGATATTATAGCTAACGTCCCATCGCGCAGCGTCTATAGAGGCCAACTCACAGAAGTGGTCAGAAGCCAACCTGCCTAACAACCAAGTACATCACTAAACACTTGTGGTGCCGCCAGCGTACGCTAACACATTATTCTGCACAATCAATACGTCTCACGTTAGAGAAGAAGACAAATCTAAGGCCTAGGTAGTTAATATCAGGCACCTGATCGAGAAAGAGACAGGGGAATGAGAAAACAAAAGACTGGCGTCGTGCGGCAGTGATTAAGACCATGGATCAACTTAAAGTTATTTGCAGACATGAACAGGAGGTCCACCAGGTCGACGAAGCTGCCCAAAAGATCGATACACAGGGAATGAGAATCCTATGAGACCAGCTTTACCAGTCAGAATCTACAATACCAATCGGACAGCAGTCCTGGATGTGGTTGGCAAATATCCTGCCAGGAGCAGCCAAGGCTTTGGGAAAAGAGACTATTGTCGACATTGCTAAGATCTCCTGGCTTTGTAAGAAGGACTCCAATAAACTTTATGGTGGTGGCATATATCACTAAAGGGACCGACGCTAAACGCCTTATAGGAGGCAAATAGTTCGATATAGCAGAGAATCTGCGTATACTCCTGTCTCTGAGCCACGAGCAAGGCTGGCCCAATGTTATACTAGCCCTAACCCAAGCCACTCTTCCATGATTCTTGTTCACAATATTCACAGTATTGAACAGTAAGATGGGTTGTATGATTATCCACAATAAGTAATCGCCAATTCTTTTAATTGTCTGTATGCTAGTTGAAATGTTGAATACATTTAAAGATAATAATACTGCTTAAAGCTGGTACAGTAAGCCAACAATTGATAAGTACTGCACTCTGAAAGCTAGCCTTGATGTTATTATTTCCTGCCTCGACTAGGCTCTCCCAGTGCGCGAACTACTCAACACGGAGGTATAATTGTAGCTCAAGCATGCAATCCTAAAGGACAACCGTATGTGTAATTGGAATAATATAGGTATTGTGGCTAAGATGGGAAAATGTCATCGAGCATGTGGGGTGGATAAATGGGAAATAGATAAGTTCCTCCCTCTTGAGCACCTGGGGTCGCTTCAGGGGGTCTGAAAGAGGTCATGAAATACCACGGGATAAACGAAGGATCTTGATATAAACCATAGTTCTGTTGTGGATACGCCTTAAGCCCATCTATATAGCTGCGTCTATCCAATGTCGACGAGTATGGCGGTATATTGGACGCGGTACTTTGGTAGTCACCTGATGAATGCAGGTTTCGCTCGATCACAGGTGAGACATCGTTTTTGTAGTCCAGAGGAGTATTGTAAGATCCCATATCTGTCTCTTTCTCTATGGGAATAGGTAGCGGATACGCGGAGGAATTCGAGCTTGGAAAAGCATGATTGCAATCATGCCCAGTAAATACCGTGTATGCCTGCGACGAAGGCCCAGAAGTATTAAGTGTTGACTAATATCACTATTAGTATCTGATTTCTGTGTCGATATAGGTATGGAACCGAATATACCTACCTCACCACTCGGCTTTCCGATCCTGCGTCGAGCTGCTTCCAATCTCAAGGTCACCTTTTTCTTGCTCCCTTTTGGCTTGCCCGCTCGATGTGCAATGCCGTAGCTGCATTGGAAGTTGCGCTCACTGCAACGATCACAAACCATGCCACCAGAACAGCGAACCTTGGAATAACGACACGCCTCGCAGGCTGCACGGTATCGCTGTGGTGTGCTCATTTTGTCTATCGAATGCGCCATCTTTCTTGACTAGTGCTTTTCTGAAGCGTGGCTAGATTAAATAAAGACACATCAATTTTTGTGAAAAATATGGATATATACCTCGCTATTCTTGAAGTCACAGAACTAATAAGTCAGAGAATGAGCGCGCTACAGATATGTAGAGCATAGCCACAAGAGTGGCAACCTGAATTCACCCTTAGTAGGAGGATGCGAGGCGTAATGCATGAGTCTGCCTTGTACTTTATTATTGAATTAGACTGCAGTGTTTCTTTCTTTAGTATATTACTGTATCTTCGCTCCTATCAAGTGAGTATGATAATTTTCTCGGATCACTTAATTCCGCAGCCCGTACACCGTACCTGAGTTGACGTAGCCCCATATCACCCTTTTGTGCCTAATATTACAAAAACTTTTAAACGTTCTTTAGCCATCTTCGGTTTATCTGCCTCTACAGGATTGAATATCGTGTGTATCTCTCTGTTGGCGCTGTAAATCAAAACAGGACAAGGATGGCATATGGCTTGAGGCTAAGAGAGGTAGCCAGAGGCAAGGAATCATAAAGTCAAACTTCCCACTCTTCGTCTCTACAACAGAATTCAGATTACAGAGTACTTTAGAGCGAAAGGAATCAGAGCAGGAAGATGAGTTTGGAACAAATTATCAACACTAATTTAAGCACGATTCGGAAGTCCTTCACCTGTTGTTTTACTCCACCCCTTAAGGCTGTCGCCTGAAGCTAGTCCAAACAGGATTATTTGATTTTTAAAGATTTGTTTTATTGATATATTACACTAGTATTGTACTGTAGCGAAACATGAAATACCACAATATGCTTGCACTAGCTTTGATCATACCCTTGAGTGCAGAGCAAATAAATAAGTGTGTAAAATCTGTCTGTACTACTATTATGTAACCACTGGAGCTCTTTTCGCTCTCTTTCAAAAAAGTGTTTAGAAACGCTAGTATGGCGTAGGAATAAACTGATCTAGAAATAATACCTCTTCTTGTACTACGTTACTATGAAACTGACAGGCTAGACGCAGAGTATTTCTATTGCAGCGGGGATAACACAAGCTCTTATCACGTAAAGTTGATACAGCCTTTTCGATATGTCTTAGATGCCTAGTAAAGACTCTTAGTGGGTGGAATGAAGTGTGGCTGGTTGAAACTCCCCCCCCAAAAAAACCCACTGTCCAGTGGGACTGGTCTTTCTCATGCTCAGAACTCGTCGTCGCCCGGACTAAGTGTGATCATACGCCGGTCTTGTGGCTTACTTCGCCCCATTCTATTTCAGTCATACCACGTAGTATTCTTTACATAGGCAACTATGGCTTGTATTTATCTCTGGACGCTAGCGATTATGCCTTGTATTCACCGCTGATCGTATGTTTGGGCATGAATATGAATGAAGGAGATATACGATAAACGATTATAAGGGTTTTGTTAAGGGCTGACCCTAATATTGGTTAGGGCTACACCCTCACAAATACTGCGCTCCATACACTATTCTCTATTAGGAAAATGTCTCTATCCGAACGTACCCTATCCGAACATGAAGGTATCCACAATTCCGTGCTCAAGCTAAGCGAGTTGGAACAGCCCCATTCACCCTTTGCATATAAATTTGTACGTCTGCGCGAAAGCTGTTTGTTCTCTTTCCTTCCTTCTTTTCCTCATGTACGTTATCTACTCGAGAATGAACCTATAGTAATTCATAAGGTGAGACTGGCACGTAGCAGTGCTGTTTCTACCAGGGAATTGTCCTCTATAATGAAGCATCAAACCCCTCGCTTTAATACGTGTTTCTTCCTGATTGGTACGCCAGTTGGGCCTCGCTGCGCTGTGCGCTTCACCAATAATATCTAACACTAAGCTAGCGGTAGCCCTAATATGTGGTTGATAACAGGAAAGCGTCACGCTCTTGACAGATCTTCACAAAACTCATGAACTTCGACTGTGAGGTAGGGCAACAATATTTATTTAAATACGCTACAACCTAGTAGAATGAGGTTAAAATCGCCTCACAGATTGCATAATGCTGTTTTTTGTCGAGAAAGCCCCTTTTCGAACACCAGGATCTAATACGTCATCGAGTCCTGGAGGACTCGTGGAGAAGCGGTCTGACCCCACCAAGGATGCGCTAAGCGTCGGACACGAGAACAGCACATCCGCGAACGCACACCCCAAGGACCCTCGCAATCTGAGTGTAGTCAGGAAACGAAATGAAAGAAATCGGACGATCAAGGAACTTCAGGTGCCCGCGATTTTGACTTTGTAGAAGAATATACATTCACTCCAGTTCCTTGATCGCGATCGTGCCTATCTGATCGCTGAAGTGGATCCAACTCTAGCCAATCAATGCAGATGTCACGGGCATGTTTCTTTTCATGCTCAAATCACATTGGATATCCGGTAAATACACGGGAAAGAATTCCCAGAGCTATGGGAGACACGGGAGATCCGGCGAGTCAACTCGCAGCGAAAGCTCTATAAATACACAGAGGAGCATGGCATGGATTATAACAGGCTTCAAGCTATAGTGCAAGTTACGCAGAAAGCGCGCATTAGAGACGGAAATGGCAATTCGTGGCAATTCGTGGCCTATCGAAGCGCATGTACTTTACCGTCAAACGACTGAAGGATCTCAAATTCAACCAAATCGGGTCATTGTGTATCCTATTTCGGACTAGTGATTCATTTGTAATTCTTAAGCATATGTATCTAGGCCCCTGGGGCCACAGGATGATTGGGCAGCTTTAATGGATCGGCACGAACGAAACCGGTGAAGCTGTCGGATGAAAATTGCAGCCTATGGACGTTCTGGACCTCCCTCAAGTTCTCTGTTATGTGGTGTCGTGTTGGATTGTACGTGACAATCTCAAGCGGTTTATCTCAACGTATCAAATTATGTATGCAAGAGTATGGAATCCTTGATTCTTGTTCTTATTCTAGGTACAGTAAAGGTGGAAGATATCTCTTACCCCCTATTCGGTGGATCAGTGTGTGGCTCGCTCTTATTGGCTGACAAGTCTCATCTGTCTGATTGGCTGGATCAGCTTAGCTAATCCAACATGTCGCATAGAATAGTTAACGCTACTTTAACAGGCATACCATCTGTCTTAATCATGAGCCTCTGCTGTTTACGGAAAAAGAATAATTTTATCTGGTCATCTCAAACACATTTGATAGCATAAAAAGTACTACGCCTTTGCACAGCTCCACCTGTTTTAGATGTAGCGACTCTTTTAATCATGTACTTCTTGAGTTGATAGTACTTCGGAGGGCCAAGCCTGAGGCTGATTACCGATTCAGTTACTTTTCCTTTATGCCAATCACTTTGTATCCTACCATGGTAGTTATATGTGCACGTTCCTTTATCAGGATTATCACGGTGGGTATGGTAAGGCACCTTTGAATGGAGCCCTATCATACATCACGGATTTGACCTAAATCTGCGATACAGGGCGTGCCTGTATCACATTGGACACAGACAGGGCGCTAAAGCATTATTTCTGGGGGGAAGTAACGTTAGTGATGAGGTATGGTGTCCTATAAATATAGGCCATTGCCGCTCACCAGATAGTTTCTTTGCTCATACTTGTTAGGGATTGGCCACTTGTCGCACCTACAATTCTCCTACGCTCTTCAGTATATATTCAATCATCATTCTTCTTTCCTATCACCAAACACTCTGACACCGACCTACAACTCACTAAAATCTAGTACCTTTCCACCCTCCCCCCCCCCCGCGGCCCAATCGCTTCCCACTACTCTATTGCACAAACCCGACTTGACTAGACCGACGCCTGCTCAACTCAAGTGTAGAGCGATACTAACGAATCTAGTTACAGAATTCAAACTCTTCAACCACATCGTCACTAGTTCTCCTGACTCCTCCACTATCTGGGACAATTTTAGCAAGAGCACAACGCAGCCACAACAACCGCCGCGGGACGGAGCTCCAAAGTCTGCCACGCAAGTCTTGATTTATCGGCTCAACCCGTTTAGACAGGTAAAGCTGCCTCACCGCTACCAACCCGAACTCACCGATCGCACTCCTCCCTAATCGGAACCCTGCTGTTAATTGGTATAAAGCGGCAGGAGGGGATTGATATTCTTTCAGAATGGCGGAAGGTCCTTTTTTGTTGAGTGGGTTGACGTCCGTGCATGTTCGTCAACATTTTCACGTTAAGTATTCGTTCAATGAAAATGTTTCTCCAAAGTTGTTCAGCGAATACTTTGAACGGCGGCTTAAGTCGCAGGAAGTGAAGCTCTTCTGGTGGGGAGTATATCAGGAGAAACGTGACCCCAAGATGATTCACGTGTATATACAGACGCGGTATTGGGCGTTTAATGGGGAAGATATTGAGGACCTAGAACTTCCTAGCGCCAAGACGGAACAAGCAGTTTTCTGGTATATGGAGCGAGGGACATTCTTGCAGGCTTGGCCGAAATGTACAGTAATTAGAGCTCCGAAGGAATAAAGGATGAGGGGGGCCTGTTAAACTTAAACTTGCTCCTAAGATCATATGTGAAAACAGTTATAGAAAAACTATATAAACCTGTTGAAATCAATAAAGAAAATCTGTTTTCCTAAGCATCTTTATGCTGAGTCCCGATATTCTTTATCATATTACCCCTTAGGGAACATCAGCCATATAAGCGTCTCAGAATTCAGGCAATGTCTCCGAATACTTAGAACATCTCGTGCGTTGCTAAACAGTCTCTCGATATTTACTTCAGTAGACAGACGAAAATAATCGCGTACAGCTTTCGACATTAGGGGATAGTTGAAGGCATGCAGCATTCGCTTTCCAACATTTCAAGATCAAGTGAAATACTTGGAGACGGATATTTTGGAATGAGGACTAGGAACTTGGAAGTTTTGGGTTGTATGTAGCAATCTTAAGCGGTATATCTCAACGTACATGTATCTTCTCCAAAGTGTGCGGTGGCCTATCTTCGGCGGCCGCAGCAAGATCTACCTGAGGGGAGGAAAAGGGGTGAGAGGGGGGTTAGGAATATGTTGCTTCATTTTTCAATGTTATATTAAGGTTCGGATTCGAGTTCCTGTTCCACTCTTCCTCTGCAATCGCGTAGTTGATTACTGCATGGGCGGCCTTCATATCTGATTGCCAAAGATCCGGATCCGAGCGCGATTTTCCCCTAAGAAGAAGGATAGATTTCCTCATTTTGAGTTTGTGCTTTAGTTCATACCTCCTCCCATTGTTATCCATCTCGTGTAGCGGAATGGGAATTGTTCCACTGTCTTGCTCGCTTGTACAGGCGCAAATATCGGACTCTGATGCGCCTATCTTGTTCAAATACCTATTTAACCTTGTCTTTCCTGTCTGAAGCTAGGGTAGGATTTTTGCTTCTCTGGTTCATTCCATCCTATAAGGTTCTTGTATCTTTTTTGGAAGACCTATATCGATAGCTGTTGGAACCGCGGTGAATCCCAATGAGGATGTTAGCATGACACCCCATGGAGATTTAACGAAGAAGCGACGTCGATTTAAGCTCAATGGGGGAGGCTCAGCGACCGGTTTAACGGCATGATCCGGGCCTTTTTTGGCCCAAAGTTTTGAGCCTCATAGTATTTAGATAGTTTATTTTGACCCCTCGGAATCTTCCTCTTGGTAGCGAATTTGAATCCATTTGTTGACTCCATATTAGCGCTCTTTTCGTGCAGAGCAGGCCTCTTCGTGAGTTTACGGTTTGGGGATTGGTCTTCCTTCCCTATAAACCAACAAAGGCTTTTGATTATTTCCCAATATCTGCAGGGAGAATCCATTCTTGTTGTCGTTCCACAAGGGTGAGTACAGCAGTCTATACGTACCACCTTGCCAAAATTCGTTTTGTTTTGTAATTACAGGTTGCTAAAACTCTCTACTATGCAGGACATCATTATTATTAAGAGCACAAATATTACTTATTACTTGTCTTGGACTTACTGATGATCGTGTTACCCATTAGAAATTCATGAGTGGTTAGGCTTTGCTAGACGGCAAGATTTATTCAAAGAAAGAACATCTAATCTTCAACTCAGCTTGCTAATGAGTATACTGGACAGTCATAGGCATCTAATCGTGGAGACGCACCACCATTTGAAATGATGGTGGCGGTGGAGAGTGATAATATGAGTCTAAAGAATATCCTGTTGCAGGAGGGCCCGTGGAAACCGGTGCTAAATTAATCGGTTCAGGATACACGAGCGCTGCTCCTGAGCTGCGCCAACCTCCTCGCTGACACTAGCAATATATTAGGTCACGGAGTACTGAATTGGCGTCTTAATTAAACTTACTTGATCCTGAAATAATTGGTGCTGCAGAGGAGGCAGAATTCGATTATCAACGTGAAAACAACCATGAGGATGATAATAAGCACCCTGTAGTGGTGGAAGTGCCCTTTCGGCCATAACTGGGTCTTGAGGTGGAAGAGACTGCCCATGAGCACCATTCAAAACAGATTTATCTCCGGGATAACCATCACGTCCCTCCTGAGCCCGCGGACGAGGATGAGAATACGCTGCATGAGCGAGAACAAATGCTTGCGTTTGGGAAGACACGGGTTTGAAGATACATTCCTGATTGAACCGGACGCAGTGGGTGCAGCGTCCATTAGAGGAGCTCTCCAAAACGAAGCAACGAATCTGTATGTGTCAACCATGACTTGTACAAAACTATACACTGTAGCGGCAAGATATAGCTGACCTTGCGACGGCGACAATAAAGGCAGGCTATGGCTGTTCGCTGCCTCGGGGTGGCGGCTCGATAGGCTACTCGAGGTCCTAGTGGAGGTAGAGCGTACATGTCGGGTCGTTGGTAAGAACCAGTAGCTAGGGGAGGACGCAAATGATGAGAGCCTTGGGTCTGAGAGTGAACTGCAGCCATGCCAGGTGGTGGTGCCAGAGGATATGCAGAGGAAAGGAGGATATGCCGATTGGGTGAACGCTGCTGGTTACAGGGAATTGGAGGATGCGATTGAGGGAAAGAGCGGCGGCGGTTATGTTGAGGAAGGACGCTATTGGCTTAAAGACCTCTACTGATAGTGAAGCGATGGAAGATTGATTGGTCTAGCATAGAAATATGCGGAGATCCAAGGCCACTTTCTGGTGTATGTAACAGCAAGGAAGGGACGGTCAGGTGGGAGATAAAGTTGTGAAAGCCCGCATCATTTGGGTACGTGTATTGTATATATACAGTACTGCAGGCTCCGGGATTGCTTCATCATGGATGAGATCAGCGGTTTGGATTCCTTAGTGCTCTAAAATATTATACCCTGTATATCGTTCGTTGTAGCTTACATACTATGATCTATTTTGTAGTGTAATTCTATTTCCTAATTATATATTCAATTATATAAAAGCAGTAAAAGATCCACGTTGAGGATGTATTGTAAAACTCTCAGTGGAAAACTACCATGGAATTTCAGCTTCATTCTCTACGAGATATCTTCCCACTTAACTTCTCACATATCTCATACCTCACATAAGAGACACGCATGCTTTCAATATTACCACTATGTAACTAACTGTTTTAACAGAATTCATGAATATATAGCCCACCTTAAGTGCGGATACCGCGAAAAGGATCATTAGTCATTATATTCTTTACATTTTACACTGACGGATTTGTAATACATCACTAAGGAAAGATGCTAAAAGTGTTCAAAAACCCCTGTTTAAGGCAGCAGCGATCAGGAATAAAAACGGCCCTACCCTAATTACGTGGTTAATTTCAAATCGAGAATTTTCGCAATGGAGCAAGGATCTTATTTACGTATTACCACCTATCAGGAGAACTTGTGGGGCTTGAGACACATAACTGGTCGGATAGGTTAAGGGAAATACTCCGCTTCATTTTGCGGCGGAGATAGAAAATGCTAAGCCAGTTAATTGAAACAATTGAGCATTGTCAGCGATACGATGGAACTCACCTTCATTGTAAATGTCGGTTTATCTACGTCTAGGTTTGATATTCACGTTCCGACAGTAAAACTACACAATATTACTGACTCTAGCAAAATCAACATTAAGCTAGTGAAAGGTGCTATCAAGGCTAAGGGTACGAACTTATTCCAACACTACATCTGATAGCTAGAGTCAGTACTCTAATAGAAAGGCCCTAATATATTACGGGCTAGTCCCGTCTAATGCTCACTATAAAGGCATATTCGAATAGAAAACGTAACATGAGGAAAGGAAAGAGAAAGAAAACAACAAGTTTTTCACGCGCATACAATCTTATATAGGCAAGGGGAATTGGGAGCTTCCGACGGGCTTCTCTCTAGGAATAGCCTCATTTCCGGGGTTGCTGAGATTGTCGGGGCTTCCGGGGATCGGCAGAGAGCGCTATTGTCAATATCCGGCCGGATATTGGGGTGTCCGTTCGTAATCTGGGAATAGCTTCATGTTCGGGGTTGCCGAACAATAATCTAGCGAAACTTTATATGTTAGCAAGGTTAGCGATGGAGGACGCACAAGGATACACCAGTCCCCATCCTCTAGCGGCCTCTCACCTATTACGTTGGTAGGCATCCCAGTATCCTTATCTTCAACCCTCACTGGAATACGCATAAGCGATGCTATGTTGCGTGGGAATGCCACAGTACCACCGGGGAACTGTACCTGGGGTACGATAACAAGCCTAGCACTACCTGCTATCGCGCTGCCAAGGATGTCCTTGCGCATCTTACCTGACTTTGTAAGGTTCAGGTTACGCACCGCATCAGCGTAGCCCACGGCGTCGCCTGAAAACGCGTACTTCGCAGCCTTGAGATAGTCCTTAGACGTCTCCCCCTTCGACGATGCAAGACTCTGTGGTACGAGAATAGTTCCGCCCGGTGCCTTGCACATATGACCAAAGCATTCCTTGTGTACCGAGCAGCCAGCTTCGTACTCTGATATAGTCTCAACCCTTACCGTGTCTACTCTACTTAGTGGCTTAAGCGCTACAGACCTCACTACGTAGTCGGGTGTGGCTTGGGACCCTACGTATGTAGCCCTCCTCACAACCGTCCTTCCGTTTGGGGAGTTCTCCGCCATGGCTAGCGTACTCTGAGGGCAACATCCGTTGCGTACTCAACTATGGACGACATACAGTTATGGATGCCAACGTCATATGCGAGAACTGCGGCGAGCAGCTGAAGGAGATACAATATCAAGCCCGCGCAGCTGACGAGGCACAGAGGACCACATTCAAATGATCCAACTGTCCTCTTGATTCCTCTAAGCTTGACTTTACTAGCACACCATCGGTTATGTCCTCCGTATGGAGCTCACCCAGGAGGCATAGAGAGAGTTCGTCTACTAATGTGTTACGTGCTGTCTATACTAGAACACGGTACATACTTCGGTACCCCGTCTCACCATCACTTGCAGGAGATAGTGTGTTCCAGGCAATGGAGTGCTCCAGGCTTAGCCTTGTAGGTGCTAGAGGCTCCAGCGGCTCGACATACCGGCTTCCACATTCTTCTGAGCTTGTGTACAACGCACCGTATGCACTCATGAGTAACTGTGTGGTACGCTACGCAGCCACGTCCCCCAGTGCATGGGGTACCGTAGAGGCTATAGATGAATACAAGGAGAGTAGTGCTGGCGCGGGAGGTACGCGCTATGTAGTGGCGTCCTTCGCAAACGCTCCGAGCGTAGGAGGGAGAGATGCATTCTTTATGAGGCTCCCGCAGGATGGCGCGCTATACCTATGCTGCGAGGTACTAGACGTCTCCGATGACTATTGGGAAGCTATGGCAAGCTTGCACAGTATAGGTTACGGCCCGTCTACGCTACACGGCGTAATGGACCTGCTTGCGGTAAGTGTGCCCTCATAGATGTGCTAGCTGACGTCCATGGTACATTGTCGCAAGTATCGAGGGATATGCGCGTGGTTATGGAGAAATGGGCTGAGGTATTAGCCCTAGTGCCAGATATTTCTGTGTACATGAGGAGCTACTTTGGGTCAGTTGATGAAGCTAGGGCATATGCTGTAGCAAGGGGCGATCCTTGAGATGGTGTAGTTGGCATTAGTATGTGGTCTACGGAGGCTATAAAGGTCAAGGACGTGAGGTCTGTGGAGCTTGAGGTGCGCGGTGCATCGCTGCTATCCTCTGATAATGACGAGAGAATGCAGGTGGATGGACCACATAGGTTTGTAGACGGATCGATACTGGAGGTCAGGTTCTCGGTAGAGCCCAAGGCGAAGGCGGTGGTTATCCACGACATGTTCTACAAACCTGACAAGCCTCACGCTAACGATACTGTAGCATGTAAAGAGATAATAAGTTGCGCGCTTAGGGGAACGCAGGCCCCAGGAGACATACAACGTCGCGTGGCTAGTACCTGGTGCAGTAATCTCACTGCTATGATGTGCAGTGCCGCTTGGTCTACCCGTAGAGATGGCAATATCGTTGTGGACTTTGGGTCGGGCGGCGGTCAGTCACTTGATGTGCTGAAAGACAATGCTTTAGGGTCATACATACTAGTACAGCCTGACAAAGCGTACGGCGGTTAAGCGTATAGCGCGCTCGAAACATGCTCCGATGAAGGTATACCCGCTATAGGTTGCTGTAACAACCAGCAGGCTTGGGGTCTCACTGTTCTAAGAAATGCACCCATGACGTCTCAAGTTGGGTTTCAGCTACAACAGGAGAAGGTTTATATGTCTATAAAGATAGCATCTGCTCAAGCATAGCCGGAGATAGGTTTCAGTACATTGACATTCCATACCCTACCTTGTGTGCTTAGCCTTCCATGATTCCTCTCGAACGTAATTATACATATCCCTCGTAACGTTGTTACAGTTGCTGCTACATGTACGACGGCGTGCGCGTGGGCGAATACTTAGTAGACGCATCTAATGTCGTAATAATAAAGACTAACAATTCTACAGGTAGTGTCAAGTGGGGCAGCGATAAGACGTATACAGAGCCAGCTGTAAGTAGTAGAGATTTTAACGGTATATGCAGGGTTACTAGAGCATCGTCGATAAGATCTGTCGGATTAGTCGGTTTATTCCAGGCCAATCCTGAAAAGTGTTTTTACTAGGATCAAAGAAAAGAAGTGACTAGCAAGATTGTATGTATTGAGTTCTCTCTCTCTATCCATCAGGTTTCAAAGCCGGGTCTTTTATAGACACTTTTGGCGGGGTGATTTGTGAGTCATCAAGAGGGGTAAATTTTGGGGGCTATAAGATAGGGCTTCTGATTGCTCACTTCCTTTTACTGCCTCTGTGACGGCTGCAAGAATCGCTGTCGTGTGAGCTCGGTCCTTTGTAGTGCCGCTCCGTGGTCTCGTTGAGCCCTAAGCCCTAGCTGGCCGTACAACGGGATATCCCTTTGTTGTTACGACTTCCTATTTAGGCACCGACGAGACGATACGCGCTTACAAAGGGCTGTAGCGAGCTCACACACAGATTCTTCCTTTCTCCTTCTTTTCTGTATGCTTAGTTTCTTGAAGATGAGCTACCCTAGAGTTTAGGCCTGAGCAAATGTCACAGCCTCCGGATATCCGGTTTATCTAACAAGATCCTTACCTGACGCCTCCACGGATGCAGATGCTAACGCCATATGCTCGAAGGTTTTCATCGTTACTAGTACCTAACGGCGCTCCAGCATCCTTGCTCTATCTCTAACACTTCGTTGCGCGGGCGGCGCCTGTAAAACCTCGGGCGCGTTGCGTGTTTGGCCCACGTGTATACTTAGTACATCCAAATGCTCCTGTATCGCGTCAGCCATATCTGCATGCATGCCTCTGTCTACCTCGTCCACAGCGTGCCGCGTTACTGGTACAGTTCTTCCGGTGCCCACTCGCGAGCTCGATGGATGCTCAGCGAACCTCTGTCTACTCGACACGCTGCGCCTTCGCGCACTGGCACGCTCCGCCATCCTGACCTTTCGGGCTTCTGACGGCGTCAACGCTGCAGAGCTTGGCGGTCGCGGCACCTCCACAGGTTCCGATATATCTGCACCTGAAGTTCTATGTCTCACGTAACCTGTAGAGGTGGTACGCACTGTAGATGCACTATATGCGCTTCGCGGCCGAGGATAGCAGGATACAACAACATCTCTCTCATATAAAATACCCACGGCCTTTGGTACTATGACTGTAAGAGAGTGGGTAGGGAGCGTGATAATGAGATACGAATGTAGCTTCGATTTCCAAGGTAGGGTACGATTCGTAAGGTAGCTATTTGCTACCTTCTGAGTTCTATTCGAATCGTAGCTAAAATACATAGCCGAACCTAGTTAAACAATACGTATAAGGAACTAGGTCTATTTTCCGGCACTCCTCTCAAATCACTATCTAGGAGTATTAGACCTCGCCATGACCCGGACCGTGGGTCCCTCCTCGCGACCCGCGACCCTCCCCTCCGGAGGGTCGGGTCGTAGATTGACGACCCTCACCGCACCTGAGGGTCATAGAATCTTTGGAGGGTCACCCGCCAAGCGACCCTCACGGCCCGCATATGCATAACTTTCTCACGCTTTCCCTAATTTGAATGGATAATTCTACTGACAAACATTCATAAATTCCTATTTTTTATACCTGTTTCGTATGTCCGACTATGAATCTATTGTTTTCTATTAAACCTCTACGTATTTTTATGAAATATGTCTTCTAAATAAGCCTTCTTGCTTAGTAATCCTGGATTTACACCTTTTTTCTGCCTGGGAAAAACCGTTGTGGTGTGTATTGTGAAGAGTTGGAGAGAGAGGCATGTAACGATGGGGAAATATATATTTTGATTGTAGAAGTATAATCTGAAGAAGTTATAACTTTGATATTCTTGGTTATTAGCCTCAAACTTCCCGAAATCCTGACTTAATTATATTGAACATCTATTATCTACTTTCTACATACCTATGCCGTGTCAAAATTGAGTGAAATATATTGATCATGTTCAATTATGTTCTGCCAAAGTCGTAGGGTCGCGAGGTTGACCCTTAGGATGACCCTCACGAACCTCAGGGTGATCCTCACGAATTTCAGGGTGACCCTCACAAACCTCAGTTCTAGCTAATTAGCATGATGAGTATTAAATGTGATCTGTCATTTTACCTCCTGAGTCCCTTGCCGAACTGCAAAGGAAATCTAGTAAGTCTTCTCTTCTTCTAACCATCTTCACCATGTCCCAGTTTTCTGACGCATTCTCATCTACTTATGAGGGTCCACTCTCAGATTTTCTTGAATACAGTGCTGATGATGGTCCAGGTCTAAATCAGCTCTACTCCTCTATCCCATCTGGAAATCAAGATACCTCCCTTCCATCGTCTGAGCTTCGAGCGGCACCTGATTATCTTCATTGAATTTGCCCAGACTGGATCAGATCATTCATTATGTACTCTCCAGAAATGGGCAACGAATTCATACAGTGGTGGCTTCAGACCAATTTTGGGAAAAAGAGATAGATATCTTGGGATGCAAAACAAGCTGCAAACTGCTGGAAAAACTTTAATCAAGTAGCGTTTGAAAAAGATAGAAAGCCTGGGGTGATGTGCCATCAATGTTAGAAGGTACTTGATCACCCTGCGTCGGCTTACTTAGGGACATCTTTAATGAATAAGCATTACAATGGGATAAATTGCTGGAGAGTTGCCTTAGCTGCAGAAAAGAAACCAAACATCAAGCTTGCGTTAGAGCATGCGGTATGTTCGAGACCTGACTTTGACATTGAGCAATGAGCATCCCAGTTCTAACCTTGACATCTAGGCGCAGAATGCGACGATACAAAGATTTGATGAGCGAGTTTGACAGCAGAAGCTTGCTCAGCTCCTCACTGTATCGCATCTTCCCTTTCTTTTTCTTGAGCACACCGAGTTCCATAATTTAATCTCCTATGCCTGGCTAGCACCATCAATGCTAGAAATTCCTTCTGCCAAGGTTATGCGCCGGCAGCTTCGAGACCTCATCCATGAGAACTAAAAGAGTATCCTTCAGAAACTCCCTTCTGGTGTGAAGCTATCACTTGCCCTAGATTACTGGACATCTCTATTCCGACAGGCATTTATGGCGATTACAGGATACTTTCTCGATGAGAACTGGGAATATCATGAGATATTACTAGGATTTGAACACTTACATGGATCTCATTCTGGCGCAAATTTAAGTGTAGTGCTCCTCAAGCTGCTACAGGAGCATCAGATCACAGATCGAGTGCTTGCGGTAACCACCGACAACGCTTCGAATAACATTAGTCTCATGGTAAGTGTCCACGAGGCGATTGAGTCACTACAATCCTCGAACAATGTTGTTATTATTCAGGTACCCTGTATTGCACATGTGATCTAGCTGAGTCTTAAAGATCTCCTTGGGAAGATGAAGGCTGCTCCAAAGATTGATATGGCTGAGCAGACATGGTCTGATGATCGGGTGGATAGTCTTTGTGCGAGGCAGCAGAAACGCGAGATCGTGGACACTTTGAATAAGGTGCGACATCATGGCTTTTATCCTCATTCATTATCCTAATCTGTTTCTTAGGTTCGAAGCCTTGCGATTTATACCAACGCGAGTCCTCAGCGCCGAGAGTCATTCTACAACTTGCAAACCAAGGAGCTAAAGCTTGTGCCAATCCAGGATGTTGCTACTCGGTGGAACTCCACATTCTTAATGCTTGTACGCGCAAAGAAACTCCAGCAGACCTTCGATGCGTTCTGCTCTCAGTACGACCAAGAGCACTTTGCCTTGAGTCAGGAGCAGTGGCGGTAAGTGGACTATCTTATCTGCATTCTCTAGCCTTTTCACTGATTCATGACCCTTCTCTCGAAGTCCAAGGATGTCACCATCCATTGGGTCTTTAAGGTCTACAATAAGCTGTTTGACCACCTAGAAAAGTCGATTAGACAGCTTAGACGGAAGAGGGTCGCTTGGAAGCAGGTGATGCTTGCATCTCTCGAAGCGGCAAAGAACAAGCTCTCAATCTACTACAAAGACACTGACAACATGGATGGTCATCTCTACGCCATTGGCACCATCCTTTCTCCATAGGATAAACTTCAGTTCTTCTCAACCGCAGACTGGGACCCAGAGGAAGGCGGAATTGATTACCAAGCAATCTATCGCCAGAGCCTTGAGTCCTCTCTCGAGAAGTACTCAGAGAATCTTGCCCAGGAGCAGCAGATAGTGGATGCTCCCCCAACGAGTACGGCAATGGATGAATTTGATTTGGCCTGTGTTTGAGATGAGTCGCAGTAATCTCAGATTTGACAGCCAGTTCAGTCTGACGAGCTTACAAGGTATCTTGACAGCAGTGAGTGTCTCATCTCTTAATATCAATGGGAATAATTACTGATTTCTCTTTTAGACACAGTCCCAAATGCCCAACCTCGAACCTGGTGGAAATATCACCAAGATGAATTCTCTGGAATGGCGAGGCTTGCATGAGATGTTCTTTCTATTCCAGCTAGTGGTGCAGGAGTAGAGTGGCTTTTCAACTCTGCACAAGATATCTGCCATTATCGTCGAGGCTCTCTACAGCCTCAAACAATCTCAGATCTTATGATGTATATGTGTACATCACAGTTCGAGATTCATGAAGAGGAGCGAATAATGCTCTCTGAATATCTTTTGACTTAGGAGATACAGGCTGCAAAGGAAGAGAGAACTTAGCAATAAATCACTGTTAATCTAATTAGTGATAATGAAGAGGATGAAGGGCTTTCTTCTACAGAGCCCCAAGAAACTTTGCAAGGCCCATCTGCAAAGGCACTTGGCAAAAGACGCCTAAGAGATATTGCCAAGGATATGGAAAGTGATTAGGAGGGTGATAGTGAGATTACGTCTCTGCCAGAGACACAGTACTGAGTGTTAGGTAGAGTTCGCAAGCGTTCAAGGTTGCTTGATAGATATGAGATGTAGAACATGTAGTTTAATTTGTTTAATTCATCTGTTTAATTCATTTAGTTCATTTTGATTCAATGCTTTTAGGGTGATTAAAGCTAAACAAGTAGACCTACAAATACTGTAAGTGAAATACTCAAAAATACCGCTAAAATCTACAGAATTTATGCACCTCGTGACCTGATGATGTTTGCATTGTTTTACTACCCTGAGGGTTGGGTCATGGCCCTGAGGGTCGGGTCGCACCATCAACGACCCTCCCCTTATGGAGGGTCAGGGTAGGGGCTGACGACCCAAGAACCTCCGTGGTCCGGGTCGCGGTCCGGGTCGCGGTCCGGGTCGTCAGGGTGACCCGCGGGTCGTGGCGAGGTCTAAGGAGTATTGAACCTGTTTTATATACAAGATTCCATAGAAGTGATATCACCAAAAGTCGACACTTGTGCAAATCGAACTTTCTAGAGATAGGCTGTAAAGGTGATTTGTAATGTTCAATATCGCGTCGGAATGTGATGCCAATTCTCGAAATTTCTTAATACGCAAATCTTGTCCTATTCCCAAATTGGTTTAGCTCATTCTGAGTTCCAACATTCCGTGAAGTTATCCCCGATTCTAAGTTCTCCGCCTTACAATGACACTACCACCACCCTTCTCAGCTGCAGAGTATATAGTTCTAAGGCACATGATAGCACTATCCGGTGTCACCCCGTCACTGTAGTCTCCTGACAATAGCTCGTCCTCTATAGCGTCTATACACTTGCGCACATCGCTATTGCTGATCCTGGATTCACTAGCACCCATGTTTGCGGTCATATGAGCAACGGATCGTTGCTGCGAAGCCATACTGATTGATGTGTTTTAACGGCATAATGCAACAAAAACTCAGAAGCTATCTCAGATCACCAAACGTTGCTTCAGTTCCTCAACAATGGATTCATTAACCGCATCATCTAGCAGCGGCGGCGCGGTAGCCCTCAGGTACTCTGCAAATGCGTTGCCCAGGAGGTAGAACCACGTTTGCTCGCAACGCTCGGGGAGTGGGGAGGTACCGATGCTATCGCATTCACACCGCCTCACCTCCCATCTGACGTTAGCTAACTGCTTTCGTGAATACTCCGTGAACTCGTCATTGATATGTCCAACGTACTGGTCGAAAGGTACGAAGAACGGATCACCCTCAGGCCTATCCACAGGACCAGCTGGGTAGTTAATATAAAAAACGCCGCGCGCCTTGTACTTGTCCACCGCCTTGGTCCTCGCATCGTTAGCTGTCCAGTGGTAGCTTTGCTTGGTTATGGTCATACTGTAATACAGGCAACCTGCACCTGTGCCAGATATAAAGCACTGTACTATGGAGGAGTGAAACCTCATGATGCTATTCATAGCGGACTCACCGCGAGTCCATATGAGCTGCACCTTTACATAGTCAGTACCGCCACTTGCCTGCTGGTGCAACCTGCCTCTTTTCACTGTGAACTTCTGGGAGTACCCATAGTCGTCTCTGTCTTCGCTATCCTCTATATCACTATGGTCACCCCACATAACGCCGATAGACTCCAGGTAGGCGGAGATAGTATTGATACATGCGGCGTTGCCACTAGCGTAGAAGTCCCAGTCAGACTCCGGAGTAGTCATGTCCTTGACGAAGTATTCCAAGGCACGCGAACCTGATATCAATGTACCCGTGAACGCCATAGCATGAAGAAGGCTCTTTGGATCTGCAAATGCACGCCGAAGGTAGACTACTGGGTCCCATCGCCTAACTTCCTCTCTCGTTATAGGTACAAAAGTCGCCATGTTTGTATGTTCCATATGTCCCAGAGGCGACGTCTGGCGCACGCACGCAGCAACAATGGGACGCTTCCGCACGAGGTAGCACAACAAAGTTGACGCGAGAACGCTAGCATCAGCTGCAGTATACCTACTTTATCGATATGGCTACCAACGGACCTAGTCAAGATTACGTAATCCCCCAGGATATGGATGAGCTCATATTCAGATATCTCGTAAGTACACCCCAATACAAAGCATCGCAGGATTACGCCACAACAGAGGGGCGCGTTGGTGGGCTCACCATCAAATAGCTTACAGAGTACTACTAGTGTAAGTCTCACGGCTTGTGCGCGGCGTTCAAGCAAGATGGGCTAGCTCCTTGTATGTTCAAGGCTCAAGCAAGTAGATGTACTACTAGTGGAGTTGATGTGAAATATGAGTATTTCAAGTCTACTGCGCCATGGATCAGTGAAGAGGAGTGGGATCTTCACGACAGTAACAAATGCCCTATGCTGTGCCAAGTCTGTTGCTACATGGATGCTAACGATTGACCACGGGCAATGCTGCATTTTGAAAACATCAGGGCGAACAACTGTGTGCCTTATTGACGTTGTTGCACAGACCTTAGTCATGGCTCTTAAGCGCACTGTTACTGGATACAAGGATGGCGGCGATACAAAGCTTGCTACTGAGATAGAGCTACTTACTAGCCCACTACTGGCATTTGCTAACAGCCTAGGGGATGCACTACTTCGCGCTGATTTCAGGATACATTGCCCTAAGCACCCTATACCTCTATACATGTGCGCAGGTATATTAATTATGGAGAATCAAACGCCGCGCTGCAGCGTACGGGGTTACACTATGATACTTAGTATCTTCTACTACGGTGTGCATGGTGCCAACGATGCCAGAAGCTCGATGAGCGACAGCCATGAGGTACTAATGAGGGTTGTAGCTGGCTATGTAAGCCGCATGGAAGCTACATTATCCGTGAGGGCTTCGCCCGAACATGGTCATGAGGTCAGCTCATAACATGATGCTACCCATTCAAGGTGGAAGGATGCGGCGAGACAAGTATCCAAGTGTGTGCTTATCCAACCCTGGAAAAACGGTGCGCGCTTTTACATTAATCATTTCTCGATCCCTACAGCCAAGAGACCCTTAATTGAATTCATAAGTTATTTCGAGCCCCCTGCCTCAGATTTCTATAACCAAGTGGTATGAAATGTTTCATGGTTAACCGCGTTTCATTTCTTATATTCGTAATACAAGTCTACTGTCATCTAAGTACTACGGGGGACCCCGGTGATTTTGTTAGTACGTTTTTTATTTTTCGGTCATACAGGGATCATAGTTGTATTTTGGAATCCATGAGAATTCATTATCCGATGTTTGCGAATACCTATACTCATCAGCAGTAATATTTAGGTATTTGTTTGTGCAAGATGCTTCATGACAGCATTTTGAAGGTTTATTGGTTACTCAAAGCCGCCAAGAGAACGACAGCTCCAGGGGAGGATAGGATCATAACCCTTGTTTGGAAGCATCTATGGCCATATCTCCGGAAGGTGATCACCTACATCTTTACAAAATCAGTGGAATTAGGCCACTACCCCCATCAGTGGAAGCGAGCGCGCATCATAGTGCTGAGGAAATCCAGGAAGCCAGACTACGGTTCTCCAGAAGCATACCGACCTATCTCTCTACTGAATACCCTGGGGAAGGTACTAGAGGCTGTCATGGCTCGCAGACTGTCATTCTGGGCTGAGTCCTATAAACTACTCCCAGACACCCAGTTTGGAGGCCGGCCAGGACGTAATACAGAACAAGCGCTCTTAACCCTGGCAAATGCGATCGATCGCGCGTGGCTACAGTCAAAGGTGATCACACTGGTGGCATTTGATCTCAAAGGGGCGTTCAATGGAGTAAACGACTCAAGCCTTGATGCCCGCTTGCAGGCTAAAGGCATCCCAACCGTAGCCAGACGCTAGATCCGGAGCTTCATGAAGAGCCAGTACGCCAGCATCTCCTTCGACGATTTTCAGATGGAGATCTCCCCGCTCAAGAATGCTGGTCTAGCACAGGGATCCCCGCTATCCCCAATCTTATTTGGATTCTTCAACTCCGACCTGGTCGACCAGCCCGTCAACCACCATGGCGGCGCGTCAGCTTTTATCGATGACTACTTTCGATGGCGAGCCAGTCAGTCCGCGGAAGACAATATCAGAAAGATTCAGGAAGAGGATATCCCCCACATTAAGGCATGGGCCCGACGGACGGGATCCTCGTTTAATGTGAAGAAAACAGAACTAATCCACCTGACAAGGTCCAAAAGGCAGCATAGGGTAGGATAGATCACAATAAATAGGACGGTAATCAAGCCAAGTGATACAGTAAAACTTCTAGGCGTGATCTTCGACAAGGAGATGCAGTGGAAGGAACATGTACAGCAAATAGTCAAGCGAGCAACCCAGGTGAATATTGCCCTGGGGGGATTGAGACACCTCTGTCCAGAGCAGATGAGACAACTCTATCAAGCATGCGTAATACCAATCGTGGATTACGCATCCACCGTCTGGCATAACCCACTAAAGGATAAGATACACCTGAGAACGCTGGGTACGGTACAACGAACCGCCCTTATTCACATTCTCTCTGCCTTCAAGACGGCATCCACGGCAGCCCTAGAGGTGGAAGCCTATGTGCTACCAACCAATTTACAACTTAAATAACGCGCCTAAATAGTGGCTGCCCGCCTCAGCACCCTTCCAGAGGATCACCCAGGCCGTACAGTAGTGACCCGAGCAGCAACGCGGAGCAACTATATAGGAAGCGGACCTTGATTCCCTCTGGTGGAGACTCTGCGGACAATGGATCTTACTCGACTCCAGGCTCTAGAAACAATTGATCCAACCCCCCCACTACCATGGCAGACATTAGCATTTGTAGAAATCGACATTGAACCAGACCAGGATAAAGCCAAAGACAAAGCATCTGCTAGGTAAAAAGCATCTGGTATCACAGTCTTCTCTGATGCATCAGGCCAATAGAACGCATTAGGAGCCGCAGCAGTAGCGCTAGACCAGAACTATAACATCATCTAGCACCAGAAAGTCTGCATTGGCTCTATGGAATACTGGTCAGTGTATACAGCAGAGCTTATGGCAATATACTATGCTATTAGCCTTGTCCTTAAGATTGCAATGGAGAATTAGGTCACCCTAGTAGGCCAACAGGAACTGGCAACTATCCTCAGTGATAGCATGTCAGCACTCTAAGCCATCTTGAATACACGGAACAAATTAGGCCAGAGGATTATTTAAGCGATTTGGCAAGTAGCCCGGGAGTTAAAAGCGCGGGGAATTCTGCTCTGTCTTCAATGGGTGCCAGGACACTGTGGTAACCTAGGAAATAAAGTGGCTGATTAACTGGCCAAAGAAGCAGTTGGCCTAGACAAAGAACACCCCTTCCAACATCTTCTTTCATGAGAAAAAGGTTTCATCCACAACTGAATCTAAGAAGACTGGGAGTGGGGATGGAGAACCTCCAAGAATAGAGGCCACCTTCGCCAGATAGATAGAGATCTACCCGCAGTTCGTACCCAGAGGATATATGGCTCGCTGCCACGCAATTGAGCCTACCTACTCACCCAACTCCGAACTGGCTACTCATGGCTAGCAACACATGGCAAACTACATGGCCATAGAGAGGATGACAAGTGTGAATGTGGAGCAATAGAAATAGTGGTTCATATCCTGATTCACTGTCCTAAATTGAAGAGCATACAACAAGAACTACGGAAGAAGATTGGGACTGCATTTAATAATATTTCGGACATGCTGGGAGGAGGATCTCAAGGTAAGCAAGGTAAGGAGGGTGATATGCAAGGCGGTAGCATCTTAGGTGCAGTACTAGACTTTGCAGAGGCATCACAGAGGTTTCAAAGCCGGGCGCCATAGGGCTGCTGACAGAACACCTGGCATGTTGGCCATCATAGGCCGTGACGAGGCTCTAAATTCGTCTTTATGTAATGGATTACTGTACATAGACATAGATAAGGATTAGATAGTTGTATCCTGCATATCGCTTCGGCGAGGGGTCAGGGTATGAATCACACACACACACACAAACTGTAGCACTCCAAGCCATCTCAAATACATGGAACAAGTCAGGCCAGAGGATTATTTAAGCGGTTTGGCAATCAGCTTGTAAGTTAAAAGCGCGGGGAATTCTACTTCGTCTCCAATGGGTACCAGGACACTGTGGCGACCTAGGAAATGAGGCGGCCAATTGACTGGCCAAAGAAGTAGTTAGCCTAGATAAAAAACACCCCTTCTAATATTTTCTTTCACGGGAAAAAGGTTTCATCCGCAACCAAATCCAAGAAGAATGGGAATGGGGATAGAAGACCTCCAAGAATAGTGGCCACCTTCGCCAGATAGATAGAAATCTACCCGTAGTTTGTACCCAGAGAATGTATGGCTTGCTGCCACGCAATCAGGTCTACCTGCTTACCCAATTCTGAACTAGCCACTCATGGCTAGCAACACATGGCAAACTACATGGCTATAGAGAGGACGATAAGTGTGAATGTGGAGCGATAGAAACAATGATTCACGTCCTAATTGACTGCCTAAAATTGAAGACCATACGACAAGAACTATGAAAGAAGATAGGGACTACATTTAACAATATTTCGGACATGCTGGGAGGAGGATCTCAAGGTAAGCAAGGTAAGAAGGGTGATATGCAAGGCGGTAGCATCTTAGGTGCAGTACTAGACTTTGCAGAGGCATTACAGAGGTTTCAAAGCCGGGCGCCATAGGGTCGCTAACAGAACACCAGGCATGTTGGCCATCATAGGCTGTGACGAGGCTCTAAATTCATCTGTATTTAATGGACTACTATACATAGACATAGATAAGGATTAGATAGTTGTATCCTGTATATCGCTTTGGCGAGGGGTCAGGGTATGAATACCACCACCACCACGACTGTAGTGTATTGAAGCCCCTACTACTACTGTTGCTGCTGTTTGTGCTGGCTTAATAATTAATTATTGATTCCTGATGTTTTTGTATTGTCGTATTGTGTTAGGTAAGTTGCTTGACATATGATTCCGCACCGTAATAAAGAGGGCAAAAAGGTTTTGACTACTGTAGCAAGAATATATGTGTGCCTTTTCCGTGTCTCTCCGAGCACATCAAGTTTTAAAGCTGGGTTTATATAAACATTTTGGGGGTAATTTCGCGATCTATCATGAGGGGTAAACCTTGAGGGTTGAAGGCTATATTGAGCCCTGATAAAGAGGTGGCTTTTGATTTGCTATATCCGGGTTATCTGACGTTGAGATGTTATGTAGTACCATAGTGAGAGATAAAATACTAGCTTTAAGAATAGCCTTAAGAGTGGAGCAAAATACATAAGAATCGGCCTATATCATATTGGGTGTGACTTCTTGACGCGCTAATAATTTATAAGTAGCAGATACACTGTACTCCCAGCTAATACTGATAACGTAGTTCTGGTACATGGGAATTCTTTTGGCTTGTGCCAAATTCATTATGAAGTAGAAATTTTGCGCCCTAACCCTAACCAACGCCGAAGCAGTGAATTTACTCAGTGAATGGGCTAACTGTCAGGTTGCTGGGTTTACTTCAGGCTAATCCTAAAAATAGCTTATAAGGATGGGAAAGGAAGAAGTGATTGTATGTATTGAGTTCTCTGAGGTCTCCCCTAACACTAATCAGAGGCGTCCCGCTTTGCAGCAAGCCACCTGGTTGTAAGGGTCTGATTAAGAAAGTGGCGAACGGGGAGTAACTACGAGAATGGTATTATAAATAACAGTCCAATCGTATTGGGACTAACTTTAGCAACAGCCTTAAAGGTAGGCAAAAGGTCAAGGAGGTTTGGAATATGTCTGTACAGTACTAATAAGTGGCTAGCCGATACCATCGATCTTCGTGTGCCAACCTTAAAATTCACGGGTCAAGCAATATCACCAAAAATTATTTTGTCATATAATGCGGCTAAGACATCACCTAGTAACCTAGCTTGTTCTGCTGGCGATAATGTACTCAAGACTGTAAAAATATTCCTTCTTTCAGCGTCTCGCATATCACCTAATTTCTTTCCGACTAGAAAGCCAACCAGTAAACCAGTCCAGTCGCCAACAATATAACCTAATGAAGCACCGTTAAATGCCCCGAAGAGCCACCAAAAATTCTGATGTCTATTATCATCATCTTGACCTGGGTCGGAAGTTGTGTTCGAATCGCTTGTATATGTTTGACCTATTATTTCCGATTACACCACAGCTAACAACAACAATAACAATTCAGGTTACAACTTACTCGGCATCAGGTAGAGATAGCTAACAGTAATGCATATACTGGAAGCAACCGACTACCTCTGTAACTATATATATAGAGGTCCTGGACGATACACCAGTCTATATTTAGAATTTAGTATTGCAGGCCGACATTTTACACCCTTATTGTGGGTGCATAAAGCACGTGTACACGTTAATGTACGTACGTACATGAATGGTTAGCAGGTACTGCAATTCTGTATGGGTTCAAAATGTGTGTGATTGTAGCTATCTAACTCACGCCCCGACGCGGTCTTACATCCCTCTATCCTAGACGAGGTCACGTGACGCCCTGCGGCTCAGTGCGTCGGAGTGAGGCATCTCGATTGCTCCCACAGACCGATTTTCGAGTTGATAGGCGACTTCCTTATAATTATTCATATCAAACAGTCGGAGGCTCAAAATCCTCAACCCTCTCTACCACCTAGCTCCCAGGAGTGCAGCCTTTGACGCGTCTCAACGCGCCCGGCAACACCATGGCGCGTAAAGGCCCTGGTACAGACGGCCCTCTACAGACAGCCCTTCTAGAATCCACGTCTGCAGCCACAACAAGAGCTTCTGAAGGACAGAAGATCTTCAGCCCCATAGCTGCATTCCTTGATAAACACCGCAGCCAAACCACCGGCCTTGCTCCTCACCTACTGAGAGCCCTCACCGCCCTAAGCGATGACCTCGCCTCGGTAGCTCAACAACATTTCAACGCCTATATTAGCGGTATCTCGACGACCTCCATTCTACCTGCCCTGTCTCCTTCCCCTTCCTCTTCCCCCATCCTAAATCCCTTACCCCCTTCACCCCCTCCCTCACGTCCCCCCTCAGGTCTTAACCAGTCAACTTATGCGACTATTACCCAATATGCCCCGGTCAAATCAACCCCCACTACTCACTCTAAATCCCCTGTTAAAAAGCCTATGCCTCTGGTGAAACAACCCCTTCCTGACAACCGGCTCTTCGTACGCCTCCCAGCTGACCATGCAGCTAGAAAAATGGAAGCCTACGCCATCTACTCTAGCCTACGGTCTCAACTAAACTCAAACAGTGCAGTGCTAAAAGAAGTTCAAGCCACAAAGACTGGCTTCGCACTATGCCCCTCATCTCCAGAAGCCCTCCTAGCCCTTGAGGCCCAAAAAGAGACTATCTCTGCATTCTTTGTTAACTGCCAGATAGAACGCAGCTCCCGATGGGTCTCATACCGAGTCACCAATGTGCCAAGGAAAATTGGCCAAATCTTGGATGGCCGATACTCTCTAATCCCTATCAATCCTACACTACTATCCTTAGAAATCAGCGAAACTACTGGGCTCAAGCCTATATCTATCAGCGAGACCGCTACAAGTGCCGCCAACCCTAATACTCTTTCCTCAAGCTGGTTTGTCAACTTCCCAGAAGGCACGAAATCACCACTGCCTATCCAACTACGTCTTTTTGGCACTATCACCAATGCCCGTCACCTCTCTAAGAGAACAACAGTTATCCAATGCACACGATGCTGGAAATGGCATAACACACGATCCTGTGCCCGCCCCTCTCGATGCCGGCTCTGCGGCTCCTTAGAGCATACTGAAGAGGGCCATGTCAACCGCTGCACAGCCCTAGAGCCTCATCAGTGCCCTCCCAGATGCATACACTGCCATGGACCACATCCAGCTGATTTCCCAGAATGCCTCCTGCGCCCTAAAGGCAACACTAAACATACTAAAGCTCAACAAGCAGAGATCCGCAAATCCTGCGCCATAAACCTCGCAAAAGCTCGAACTGAAGGAGGATGTAGCTCTCAGCTTTCCATTGGCACACAAGAAACACCTATGGCATTAGATGAGATGCCAACTCAGCCTCCAACCCACAAGATTATCTCTCCTTTCCGTTCAGTAACCCCCCCACCTCGCGCCCCAACTGAAGATCCTCCAATTACAGCTCGCGCAGTCCGCTTTACAACACCTCAATCACAAAACCGGTTCGCCTCTCTTCTTGAACGGGAACTATGATCTATCACTATCCAACTCAGAAGGCGCCTCTCAAAATCCTACAGCTAAATGTAGGGCACGCGCCAGATGCACATGAAATAGCTCTCACATTGGCATACACAAGCGATATTGATATTATCCTAATCCAAGAACCATATACTTTCAAAGATCTTAGTCGACAGATCACTAAAAAACACCCATCATATGAATGCTTCTCCCCAACTGACAGTTGGGCGATAAGTGGCCGACCACGAGTCCTCACCTATGTTCGAAAGAAGAAAGGCATTCGGACCTCCCAGCTCCGCCCCTTCACAACTGACACTAAAGAGGCCTCGGATCTCCTGTTCCTTCAGATTTTCTCACCCACAGGAAAGTCTGCTCTGATAGTCAACATCTATAACGCCCCAGCAGGCTCCATCAGAGCAGGTGAAGCCGCGAAAGCTCTCACAACCCTGCCAGAGGCGTATCTCCCTCAAGCAACAATACTTGCAGGCGATCTCAACCTACTACACAATAGATGGCAGCCCTCGCTACATCGCAGCCCCACACCTTTCGCAGAGCCATTTATTAACTGGCTGGATCTCCAGGGTCTAGTACTCATTTCCGACATAGACTGTCCCACACATGAAAGGGGTAACGTGTTAGACCTCAGTTTCGCCTCAAGCCCTCTGGCACTCGCAGGAGCCAAAGCTAGCATAGCGAGCCACTTAGATGCAACCTCTGATCATCAACCACTAATTACCACTGTTCCATGGGATCAGAGATACAAGGAAACAGCCCAGAAACTGAGATTTGACACACTAGACCACACCTCCTTCCTCTCGCTCCTCGCCTCTAATCTTGCTGGCACCGAGAGCTCAGCCGCGACAGAAGAAGATCTTGATGCTTTCGCCGAAAAACTGACATCTGCAATTCAAGGAGCATATAGAGGCTCTGCTAAGAGGACCATGACACAAGGCATAGGACAACCATGGTGGAACGAAGACTGCAAGAAAGCTTTACACAATTACCGCTTAGGCCTCTGCTCAAAGACAGACTTCCGCAGGATAACTAGATGGTCTCAACGACAATTTTGGCGAGAGAAGCTCTCTACGGTAACACAAATGAAGGATGTTTTTGACATGAGTAAATGGCATAAGTCTACAGGCATCTTCCGAAGCCCTCCACTAAAAGATCCGCTAAGGCCCAACAGCCTCCCAGCAGTTACTGTACACGAGAAACGAGACGTACTAGTCCGCAATCTTCTCCAGAACTCGGCAGAGGCAGGAGACATACCTCTGGACTCCCCAACAGTGCCTTCCACTAGTCTCTACTTCCCAGATATATCGATGCTACAAGTGGAGGAGTCAGTACTTCAGGCAGGAAACACAGCCCCTGGCGCAGATGAAATCCCAACCTGCATACTCAAAGTAGCCTGGCCTCTGATCAAAGATAAGGTACTAATGCTATATCAAGGGTGCCTAAAGATTGGTCATCATCCTAAATGCTTTCGACACGCAATCTTAGCAATCATCCAGAAACCAAAAAAGACTGATTGGTCTTCACCTAGATCATACAGACCAATCGCTCTCCTATCAGTACTTGGCAAAGGACTGGAGCGCTTGGTGGCACGGAATATGGCATGGATCTCTATACACCATAAAGTATTAGCAAGGCAACAATTTGGGGCTCTCCCACTAAGATCTGCAACTGACCTGACCACATGCCTAACACATGATGTTGAACAAGCGCTAAATCAAGGCATGACTGCCTCACTCCTTACCCTAGATGTCAAAGGCGCCTTTGATTCCGTACTTCCCGGCAGACTGATCCGCAGACTACGCGAGCAGGGCTGGCCTACCAATCTCGTTCTCTGGATTGCCTCCTTCGCTACTGGAAGATCAGTTCAGATCCGACTCGATGGAGAGATCGGCCCCTCAACAGACATTACCTGCGGTCTTCCACAAGGATCCCCAGTATCTGGCATTCTTTTCATGCTCTACATAGCGCCTCTATTCCGTCTAGGAAACCCAAGGAACAGATTTGGTTACGCGGACGACGCAGCTAACCTAGCGATCTCAACTTCTCTTACTACTAATTGCGAAGCCTTATCAGACTTACTTCAAGAAGCTCTTAATTGGGGCGCTGCAGAGGGCATTACATTTGCACCAGATAAATACGAGCTTCTTCACTTCTCCCGACATAAAGCAGACCAGGACCCAACCCGCACACCTTCAGTGAAAGCTGGATCTATTACAATATCAGAAAACACTAAACGGCTATATCTACGATGGCTAGGAATCCTCTTTGACAAAAAGCTAACGTTCAAATGGCACGTTAGAGAAACAGCATCTAAAGCCCTCACTGTGGCCAACGCTCTTCGCTCTCTAGGGAATACTGTTCGAGGAGTCAAACCTGATTTACTACAGCAGGCTGTATCAGCCTGTGTACTCCATAAAGCATACTATGGCGCAGAAACCTGGTGGCCAGGACGTACTCGCCCTGGACCTTCCCAGATTTCAAACCGAGTTGGAGAACATCTTGAGAAACTAACTAAAGTAATACTAACAGGCGCAAGAGCAGTCCTTCCAGTCTTCCGCACAACCCCAAAGCCAGTCCTTTATCGAGAGTCTGGATTCTCTCCACCAGAAATCGAACTAGATCGAATAGCCCTCCTTGCAACTGTCCGCCTACGGCGTCTCGACCCTTATCACCCACTTCGAAGACGCGCAGAACAGATCGCTAGTAATGGCCGACAAATCAGCCGATTTGCCCGCCGTACACTGGCCCTCCCAAACTCTGAACAGATAAACCCTCTCCAATACGCTCCCTGGTACCCTCGCGAGCCTCGTGGGAATGCTCAAGCTCGAATAGGAGCTCCCATGGGACGCACCAAGGAACAGGCAGCGGCTAATTTCATGGCTTTTCAACGTACCATCCCTAGCTCAGATATTGTAATCTTTTCAGATGGATCTAGGCTAGCAGACGGACGTGCAGGGGGTGGCTATATTGGACTTCAAGCACACCATCAGTTCCTCCGCTCCTCACTCTCATACGGACACGGGAAAGAGGTCTTCGACGCAGAAGCAGAAGCAGCTCTAGCTGGCGCTCAAGCAGCAATAGCGTACCCAACAGCTCAATTTGCTACCAACCTATGGATCTGCCTTGACAACCTGGAAGTTGCCATACGCCTTTTATCTCCCTCTACAGGATCTTCCCAAGAAATCTTTGAATCCTTCCGCACCCTTGCAGCCGCCTGGCCACTTCGCAAAAGGCTTCCTCACACCAAAAGCGGATCTATCCAAATCCGATGGGTCCCTGGACACGCTAAAATCCCTGAGAACGAAGCGGCTGATCTCGCTGCCAAAGAGGGAGCTGCCTCAATCCCTCCTGATCCTCACAAATCCTCATACGCCTCGCTAAAGAGATACGCCAAGACTCAATCCCTATCCGCTGCTCAGTCACAATGGGAGAAGGTGGCACCACAGAGCTATCAAGATCTAGAAATAACCACTTCCCCTAAGCGCCCTGGGGAGCTTCAACTCAACCGACTTGACCTCGGCCATGTTATTGCGGCCCGTACTGGTCATGGAGACTTTGCAGACTACCATGAACGCTTCAATCATGATGATGCTTATCTTCTCTGCCGATGCGGAGCACGAAAAGCACCTCTGCACTTCTTCTTCTGTCATATAGCTAAGAGACGAGCCCCTCGGCCTCCTGGGCCCCCTTCTGAGGTTATCTCTTTTCTCTTAGGCACTGCTAAAGGAGCACAAAAGCTAGCCTCATGGCTAGCAGAGACCCACTTCTATGAGGATATCTGCCCTCGCCAACCTCTCCTTAGCACCTAGCTAAGACAGCCCTACTCTTCCTTTATATTTCTCTTCTCCTTCTTTCTTCCTCTTCTCCTTCTTTCTTTCTCTTCTCTTCTTTCTTCCCCTCTCTGCAAAACTTACTGTTCAGGTATAATAGTGGTGGAGTAATAGGTCATGGAGTGTAGGCGGACCATTGCAGCTGGCAAATACCTAAAACCCACTCAAAGTGGACCTCCCTGTAAGACCACGGCAGCTATGGAAATGCGCCAAAGAGTCTCTTATTTGTACATAAATCTGATAGGACCCGAAACCCGAGGCTTACCCCTCGGCGGCCTATGTCCCAGTAGGGATCGGTGGGAAGCGTGCGAGTCACGAACCACGGCCGTTAAATATACACACACACACACACACTCGATTGCTCCCACAAACCAACACTGGATCTCTTTTACAAATTGGATTGCGATCGAGATCCAAAAACCCATGAAAAACCATACAAAAACATAACGAAGGGATCAAACAAAAGATCTATTGAGGTAGCTGGCGTGTCCGAAAACACGTCTCCACTTCGATCTCGTCCCCCACTTGGCCCCGAATCGCCTCCTAATCGCTCCCGGTTCTCTCAACGAAGCCTTCAACACGAACTGTCAGCTTATTGCTGTCAACAAGGTCCCGTAGGGCCTTGTTAGGGCTTGACTTCGTAAAAGCGTCGGCCGGGTTATCGTCTCCATGGATCCAACGGATCTCGTGGATCTCGTGCTTCTCATAAGATTGACGAAGTGCCATGATATCGATCATGAGGCGTTTCTCTTTGGTGGTCCCAAGCTTACCGAGGCATTCATAAAGCGAAAATGAATCCGTACAAATAATTACAGGCATTGCCGGTAGGTCCAGACGACTGGTGATCATTTTGGCGGTACTGGCAATAGTGAACGCATGGTCAAATCCAGCTGTAAGGCCATAGACCTCAGAGGCTAGTACACTCCGTGTAACGCGTTTACACTTTGCTGATTGCCAATGCAAGATGTTGCCAGTGGCGACGAAGCGGCCTTGCTGCGAGAAGTCTTCGTTGACCATGGTAATCAGGAATCCGATTTGGGAAGTCAAATCCCGGTTATTGGCAAAGGATCCATCAGTAAAAACCATAATCCTGGCTTTGGCGAGGTTGAGAGGCACATAACGGAGCCCTCTCTCTGGATTCTGGGCCTGCCATATGAGACGTTTATTCAACGCCTCATAATCAGAATCGGAGCGATCCTTCTCTTGCAGCTGAGCGGCCACGGCCAAGTCATACGCAGCTTCAGGTTGGCAGATCGAAGCCAGATAGGCTCCCCGTGCGCGTTGTTCGACATACTTCTGTGCGCGTTCTTCCATACCCACTGGTTGGATCTTCGCTGCTTGCCCTTTCTGTTGTAAATTGACAATGCCATTCTGCAGGGTAATTCTTGCACCATTGAATTCTAGAGGCTTGGTCTCCGAGAGTCGTGTTTTTGGCTTCGCTTTAAAGCTTGCCTCTTGCAACGCGGCTTGTTCACCTCTGGAGAACTTTTCTGTACAGATAAGAAGTGTGTCGTCCGTTTGCATTCCCACAAGTCCAAATTCGTCGTCTCCTAGCTTTGAGATAAGAAGGCATGGGTCGTACGTCGAGGTTTCCATGTTCAATTTGTTAAGATGGTGCGCCTGGTATGTTCCAAACCAATGAACACCTGCCTCAGGGATCCCATATAGCGGGCCTTCAACTAATAGGAGTGAATCTGGTGGATACTTATCCTGCATTTCAATGGGAAGATTGGCGATAATCAGACGCTCGAGCTTGGTCTTCGCCTGTGTGTATGCTTGCGTGATATCCCGGATCTCAACGACCATTCCCATCTCAATGAGTGTGGGGATAAGCGACACTAATAAGCGTTGGCTTGCACGCTGGATCGTGGGTGCCTGGGTCAAGATCTTATCCTTCCCAGCGTCGTTATATCCTTGTATAACAAGTCGAGATTTCTCATAGGGAATCTCGTTCTTGCCCTTTATCTCGTTGACAAGGCGGGAATTGAAAATTCTGATGCCACGCAGGTCCATATCGGCACGGTGAAGGATCTTGAAGGTCCCATTTGCTATCAAGCTGTCGATCTCTGTTTTTCCTGATAATTCGAACGGCGCGCCGTTGGTGGCGATCTTGCCTTCACGCCGCAGCTTGACGGCAAGTTCAAGGTCGTCCCTCTCCTTTTTGGATATGAACACTTCGGCGTACGCTTTTGGCTTATTTTTGGAACCACGCGGTCGTCCTCGGCGGCGTGGCAACGCAGGCATCTCGGGGGTCTGCGGTGCGTGGACTCCCCCAGTCTCAACATGGTGATTCGGATTTGCAGGATGGTCTTGCAGTCTTACCCTTGCTCTAGTCCTCGGAGTCTGGTCGAAGTCGACTTGGGACCGACCGTCCTGGCGATTGAGATCCTCTTGGGGGGGAGAGAGAGGCAATCTAATCAGGCGATCACTCTCATCCTTGCTATCACGTAAATACTGCTGTACCGACGTCGCCCTGAATGCAACAGCACCATTTCCAAGATCTACAGTCACGTCATGGCCATTGACTGATATAACTTTGTACGGTCCTGACCAACCATCTCCTTCGCGCCATACTTTGACTTCGCTCCCTGGTGCGAGATTGAGCGTTTCCGTGATAATTGGGCCGTTCCTGGTGTTAAGTGCGTCATTGACTCGTCGCTCTGCCACGGCACGTCTCAATTCGGCCATCGCCTTTCTCATTGCCTCAGCACGTCGAGCAGTTAACGCGGATGGGGGCGAGTCAGTCGTTATGCGCGGGTAAGCGCCAAAAACGAGTACGGTTGGAACTATCCCATCTGGTCCCACGGTATCATTGACGGCTTTGATGGCCATCTGGAGGATCACGTCCTTGTCGACGCTGGCGCCTAGTTCTGCCGATATAATGTTGTATGCTCTACGCAGTGGTGCATGGTAACGCTCAACTTTCCCGATTGCATTGTGTGCTTCCACTGGCACTTGGTGACATTGGATTCCCATCATCTTAGCCTCAGTTTTGAATTCTAATGCGGCAAAATTGGTTCCTGCGTCGTGTGAGATGACATCAGGAGGGCCAAGATAGGTGTCAATCCACACTGCCCGGAGCGCTTCCCATGTATCTTTCGCAGATAAAGACTTCAAAAATCGTGCGGCCTGGAAGGACGTCGCCCAATCGACAACATGAAGCACCGGCTTGCCATCTAAATACATAACATCGACGACAATCTCATAGTTAAACTCACGATCGTCATTCAATGTGAATTTAAAGCGTCGTGGTGCCTGCCGGTTCATTTGGCAGTGATGGCAAAACTTCTCAATTTCTGCAAGATTGTTGTAATCCACATCGTCATGGCCTGCTCGTTTTAAAAGCTTGTGCAAGCGGTCAACCGCAGGATGGCCAAACCGACGGTGAAGTCGTCTCATCTCAATCTCTGTGAGAAATGTTACTGGCGCCTGCATCTTATCAAGGAAGAACCATGGGTGGCCTCGCTTTCTGATAATTGGGACCCGTACGTCTCCCTTTACCATGCAGTTCGCAATGTTATCTAGGTAAGCGCCATGTTTATCCATATCGTCTAAGCAAAGCAAGAATGGGGTTGGCGTGTTCATAATATGAAAATCAACATCACCAATTGGGGTTGTTATGGTAACAGCACCCTCAGAGTGAACACTCTCACCTTGGCCAAATCGAATTGAGTGCTCTCCTGCACGGGTCCTATCGACGGTAATCTCTGGATAGCTTCTCTGCAAGGCAGCAAGTTGACGTCGGCCAACAGTTGATACCTTTGCTGCTCCAGTATCTGGAAGAATTCCTTGGAAAATCTCGCCTTCATGGTGTTCAAGTACAAATTGAGAAGCAGGTTCTAGGAGGCCATCCTTGCGCTCTGATTGATCAAGCTCTCTTACCTCCAATTTGTGGTGGAATCCTTCCTGATCGATATCGTCGTGGTATCCACTTATCCAATGGATAAAGGAACGATCTTGCAGTTCGTTGATCATGAAATACGCAGTGGCGTCGTCCTCAATGTCGTCTTCTTCTTCAACGTCATCCTCCTCACTATCTGACTCAATCATACAGCCCTTTTCAAAGTCCATGACAAAGGCGCGATATGTGCGGTCAGAAGCGGAGCGTCTACCATCTACACGTCGATAATCATTAAACCGCTCTCTCGCTCTGCGGCGCTCCTCGTCGGAGTGTTTGAACGAGCGGCAATCGGACCTGTGGCAGATCCAACACTTCCTATCACCTTGTTGGCGGGAATTACGATCATCACGTCCCCGGCGTCGATATCCTTGACGTGGGGTTTGTCGATTATTCTGGTTTGTGCGGCCCAAGAACTTTCTATCTGTGTACAGCGTCATCGGATTGTCTTCTCCTATCCCATTGGGAGCTGAGTTGGCTTTAACTCGGGTTATATATTGACTGGCTGACTCCTTTCCTTGGACCACAGCGGCCCTGGCACGGAGTCTTGATACCAACGTCTCAAAATTCGTTGCAGGATCACTAAGAGCGTCGCTCATCTCAGGCGAATCTTGACAGGCTCTAGTGACAGCAGCAACTAGATGTTCCTGGCCCTTGTACGCATTTCCCAGGGCACGTTGGCACAAGTGAAGTTTCTCAATAAGGATTTCTACTGCTTCCACAAGCGTTTTGCTGGGGTTGTTACGGAGAACGCCTTTCAATGTGGTCGACGTCCAGTCCTGGTAGTACACCCGATGGTTGGAATCCGTGTCAAAGTACGCCTTTATAGCTTTGTACGCATCTGTAAATGAAGCATCTTGACCAATATGGTGCATGTAGTAGGTTTTTGCACGCCCAGAAAGCATCTCGGGAAAGAGTATCCAACATTGCGTTAATTGTACTCCAATCAATCGACAAACTCTCAGGAAAGCAAGGACTTTGTCGTCTAGGATATCATATCGTTCTCCTGAATAACTCTCTGCCTTGTCCCATGCCTTGGAAAACTTTGCGGCCAACGACGGGTCAATATCCTCTTGTTCATACTCTGTAGGCGGCAATCTCATGTACTCATCAAGTTGCCTCGCAGATGTCAACGACGTAGAGGGACGCGGAGGTGGTGTGGTAGATATCTTGATTGGACTGGGGGCCGGTGTCCCTATCGGCACTGCGTTGGCACCAGTCAAGGGTGTACGACTATCAAGATCTCGGACATGAGTCTCCAGCTGTAGGGGGTTATTGTTGATTCTTCTCTCTGGATCTCTCCCGAGTGTTGTCTCTTCCTTTTCCTTGTCAGAATAAGGCAATCCAATGAGGTGATCCCTATTATGATTCTCAATTCTCTTAGCCGGCGGGGTGGTGTCACTCCTTGGTGTTAACTGAGCTTGTTGACCTAAGGCCATCCTTGATCTTGAGTCAAATTTCTTGCCGGCGATCATGTCATCTGGCCATCTTGGGGGAATATCCATCTGAAGCAATTCGACTAATCCTTCTGAGATGTTTTTCTTACCTCTATGGTCCAAATAAACACCACGTATCTGAAGGAAGTCTTTCAGCTTGCTTCTCATGGTCCTGTCAAGCTTATTGAATTCGACCAGAGTCCATTCTTCGAAGTAATCATGAAGCCATTCGAATAGTTCACGGTCAAAGTGATGACTAACGGCAGCCTCGTACATGGCCCTTATTGTGTAGTTGACCAACGCTTCTACACTGTCCCCCGGTCCAGCATCCTTTTCCCACAAGGTTGGATCGATCTTCTTATGCCCGGTGACAGTGTTAAATCCAGTCTCTGTCATAAAGTCGTCGTCAGGAATTCTAGTAGGTTCTGACTCGGCTTCGCTTCGATGGCTAGTAGCAGACCCAAAGACTTCAGGGTCATTGCTTAGCAGTGGTTGTCTCGAATTATCAAGGGTTTGGGAAGCCATTATTCTCACTAATCTTGGTGATTTCCTTATTGGGTTGACTCGGTTATCTTGATGATTGATTGTTTGGTGTTGACTTTCGAACGTGTCAACGACGTGGTCTCGCGATAGGGCGGTATTATGGAATATTGACGCCGTAGGATCAACCTATTCCTAACACAGACTGCCTAAGATTATCTCTTAGGGGGGAAAGTCTTGTAGCAAAGATTCAGTTTGTCAGAGATGTGACGCTGCAGAATCTCCCTCTTCCACTTGGTTCGTGATGCAGTCAACGAAGCCTGGAACCAGGTTCTTTATAACCACAAGTGATTACAAGAAAGAACCTAGGACCTTGCCAATCTATCTTGATATTGCAACCAAGACTGATCAGTGTGGGTGCATAAAGCACGTGTACACGTTAATGTACGTACGTACATGAATGGTTAGCAGGTACTGCAATTCTGTATGGGTTCAAAATGTGTGTGATTGTAGCTATCTAACTCACGCCCCGACGCGGTCTTACATCCCTCTATCCTAGACGAGGTCACGTGACGCCCTGCGGCTCAGTGCGTCGGAGTGAGGCATCTCGATTGCTCCCACAAACCAACACTTATCAAGATTATAATAAAAATAAATACTGGGCTAACCGATTCTATTGTAATACTTATATAGAGCCGTCTGAAAACAGTTATTTTTCTAAAGATCCTAGGACTGATATTTGTCAAATTCATAAATAAATACCGTACAAGAGCCAGTACCATGTGATAGCCTTGGGAGTGGAGGAAAATACAAAAGGTTGTGTAAGAAATCCTCCCATAATTCTATTTCCTTGTCTAGTTCTGTGATTGGGTGCCATAGTATTTCCTCTGAGGGTAGTACCGGGTCTTCTTTCTCTGGGTCTGCCATCTTCGGGAAGAAGATTTCTAGAAACACTCTGGCCTTTGCGTCATTTTCGGTGACCTCCTCGGATCCCACCTTTAGTGGCGGGATATTTGTGTACGAGTCTCGTGGGCGCATGTATGTTGCTGCTTTCCAGAGGTGGCCTTCTTGGGCCTTATCTAGGAACTCCTTCCAATGAGTGGCTTTAGCCTTCTCGATGGTTCTAGTCCATTCTCGTCATTTCTAACGCATGTTATTAAAGAGAGATATGGTAATTGGGTGGCTACTGCCTAGGGTAGCATAGCTAGTCTGCCATCTTTGGCGTGTTTAATTCAGGAGAGTCTGCTGGGGTTTGAGCTCTGGTGTAAACCAACGTTTCGAGTAGGGTAATAGTTTTTGCAATGGGACGTGCTGGTCGAGAACTACTATTGTAATTTCCACTAGTTAGTTAACTTCATTGTTAAGGTCTATAGTGGAGTGTATTTCCAGTGCTTGACCGAGCGACTCAACCAGTCTTTGGCCAATTTTAGCCCAGTCAGCTCTGTCGTATGCTCTCTTGGGTTTTGCATTTTCATTGCGTTCTGGTCGCAGGTCCCATTCGGAGTATGTTCCACGATGGTCCAATCCATAGTTATCATGGTAGAGCTGGCACTTGATCAGTGTGGTTGGGTCATTGGTGAGTGTCAAGTCAAGAACTAATGTCTTCCCTGGGTGGCTTGGTGACCAGTATGTTGGGGTCCCTGGGGGTAAGCACCATTGAAGCTGATATTCTTGGAAGAAGTTAATTAGCTCTTCCGCTTGAGCGGTGAAAACATGGCTGATGGAGCGGTGGCTCCATGTAGGATGATGTCGGTTGAAGTCTCCCACTAGTATCAGCCTTGTGGATTTATTAGATTCCCTGGTGTGCTGTTCAATAGTGTTTTCAATTTCTTTCAGTGCTGATTTAGTAGAGGTTGTGCTAGTGGCTTGGTGTACATCTAGTGGCGGGATGTAAACTGAGAAGATAAGGAACTGTATCTCTGCAGTCCATACTTTGATGGCCACCAGATCTGGGTGGTTACAATGGATTTGGCGATGGGAGGAAGTTGAGATTCGCTTGTTGACATAGAGGAGGCTGCGGAATTAGATGGATTCATCGGTATTTAGGTATGTTGGTCGATAGAGTCGCCAAGCACTGTGGTTGACGTAGGTGCGATATGTGGTGATCAATGGTTCCTAGATTAATAGTAGATCCAGGTTCTGGCTCTGGTGATCGTTAATGAGGGCTTCCATTCCTGCCCTGGATTTCCAGATGTTCAACTGTAGTAGACATAGTGTTGATGACATTATCGGGAGGAATTCAGGTTAAGAGGTGCTTGGCACCTTTTGTGCCTAGTAGGATGTTCCCCATTACAGTCTGCACACCTTAGCTGTATTCCTGAAGGGCAGTTGCGTTGCTTGTGTTAGCCACTACAGTGGCCACATTTTACCTGTTCCTTGCATGACCAAGCTAGGTGGCTAAACTTCTGGCAGCAGTAGCATCTTTTTAGTTCAACTTTGTAGGGTTCCACACTTCCAATATATCTTTGTCTAACTAGGAGGCTATTGCTGATGATGGATTCTGCTGCCTCCGGTGTATTTAGCCAGATGCCTATAGATGCGGACTTTCCTAGCGGGCTATCCTTCTTCTTTAGCCATACAATATCCTTGATTTCAAATCCCTTCTCGGCCAGGTCATTCTCTTCCATAATCTTCTCAATTCCTTCTTTCTTTTCCTTGTCCAAGTCAAAGTCTTCTGTTGGCACTCGGTGAACTACAATACTGAATCAGGGTTTCACTAGCTTGGTTTCGTTTCCCAGTTCTTCCAGCCATGCGGTGTTGTTTTGGGCTGTTTCGGCCGACTGAGCATCTCTGAATCTGATTACATAGCCTGTCTTAGTGGTGCCAACACCTGCTACCTGTACATCTTTGGTGGGTTCGGTGGTTGATAGGGCCATTCTGATATGTTTATTCGCGGTATCAGTAGGCAGGAATCTTGTGAAATTGTCCTTGTTGTTTCCATTGTTATCCGCTGTTTCTGGCCGTGTAGTGCTGATTCGGACGCAGTTCAGTTCTTTCTGGGGTCGTGGGATTATGTTGATCGCTGATAGGTTGATTGCGGAGGCAACTTCAGCCCATGGTTTTGGGGGTAGGTTTGTAGTTGCTTGGTTCTCTATCTAGGTGCGTAGCGCCTGGATCTCCTCCTGCAATCTCACGTTCTATTCTCTCAGGGTGATTTGTTCTGTTTTGATTTGTTGGATTTCTGCTCTTGCTAACTCGATTGTGTTGGTCTGTTGGATAATCGCTGTATTTAGGCCGTTAACGAGTTTCGCAACCATTTGGTACGAGATTCTTTTGCTATCGTCTAATGGGGGGAATTCAACCACTGGGGTTCGTAGGGTTTCTGCTTGTAGATTCTGTCTCCGGCCTGGGGCTCTTGGGATGGCCTCATTCCGTGCAGAGTTTTCTGGCGTCTGCGGACCGCCTTCGGGTACTGCCATCGGGCCGTTTTTAGCTCCCGTTCGGCACGCCTCCTCGCTCACGGTTCTCCAGTTCCTTGTCGTAGAGTTCTGTGTATCGCCAAAGTAAGTTCGATTATGTTCTATCAGTTGAGTGCTACAGTTGTTTGCAAAAACGGTGCACGCTTTTACTCACTTCAATTGTTTACTGATCCCTGTAGCCAAGAGATGCTAAACTATTTTTGTAATTGTCGGAACGTGAATATCAAACCTAGCGCGTTTCGGCACTGGATATCAGTTAGTCTAACGCGGCACGTGCGTGCCGCGTATATATGTAGTTAGCCACTCCCCGTCCCCCTTACTCTTGGGGGGCAGTCATCAATATCAGGAATTCTATACCATATTGATCAGGCTCGTCAGCTCGTCGGAATAGCTGTTCTACGTGACTAGTGCTAGCGACCTAGACGTAGATAAACCGACAGTAATTATTCCGAAGCCCCTGCAGGTCTCATGCGTCTCACATGTCTGTATTGACTAGTAACTACAGGATACGTGATGACTCAAAGCATTTGATTACGTGTATTGGTAATACGTAGACCTTGTTCCACGTGGTTATGCCAAATGATCCTCCCGGAAGATCATGTAGATCAGCCTTTACTGACATTGATTGCTACCGAGATGGCCCCAAATCTACCATCATCAACGCGAGAATTTACTCATGGCATACTTACAAGTAATGAGCTCACCACATCCGAGATGGCGGGTGCTGCTGACTGCGATCCGAGTACAATATGAGAACACCGGTCCATATTCGGTACCATGACGGCTCCTCCAAACATAAGGACGCCCACGATGTCTAATAATACCAGTAAATTCAAAGTTCGTTGCAATAATCTCCTTGAAAGTCTGAATTATACATATCTTAACAAGATGGTGGTTATATAGGACGAGTTCAGTTAACAAGTGACAGAATGCAGTGTTAGTCGTGCTCTTAAACCTCAAGGTTAATCTAAAATGGCTTCCAAACAAAAGTGAAACAGCTAAATCCTGACCTACGTGACAGATATTTAATCATATCACCTAGTACTGTATGTGTGGACGAGTCAGGATGTGATAAGAGGGCAGGTTTCAGAAGAACAGGCTGGTCTCCCCTTGGTGTGGCACCATCTCAAGTGACTCAATTTCGTGATCAGCGTTATAGTCACTTGCAAAACCAGTTTCACCCCAAGTATTCTCTTTTCAAATTGTCAGTGGCCCACTCCAGATGTACTGTTAATTATTAGGTATGGTAATTGGTCGAATGTTCCTGCAAATCCTGCCAACCATGAATTCTGGAGTTCGGCATAAAATATGGCCTGTACATTAGTTACATTACATGTTGTAAGACTTAAAAATTACGAAGTGTGACAGTGGCAATAGACTGGGGACCTGCTAATCCCGACAGAATCTGTCACGGTCAATCTACACTAAAGTAACATAGGCGAGTCATAAATTTATATACGGCTGATGGAAGACTTACGGTTGATAGAGATGGATAAAGAAATTTACAGAACGCTGATTTCGTAGGCTAGGCATAAACGAAACGTGCAAAGAGAATCGATCATCGAATCATAAATTCACCAAGGCTAAAAAAATCCAGTCTGAATTAGGCGGAAACCAGAAAATTGGGAAATTTCTCAGCCAGCGAGCGGTTGAGCAAGAGCAATCGTATCGTTCAATCAGGGCTGGGGAAAATTAATGATCCTGTCCTTCCGAAACTTGGACAGGCTCGAAAGACACTACTGACATTTGAGCTATCAGTCGGAGATCTTTTTTGAGGTCCGTGTGCATCTGTTGGTGATTCCCAATCATTAGCTATTAAAAACAAAATTCTCACAGACCCTTGGACTCACATACCTTAGCTGTCTTTTCTTCTGCTCCAAGACAGATTTCAACCCTCAGGGTGTTAAGCGCCGCAAGTCGGCTGTTAATCTCTTCATCCGTCCCGTCGTCGACAAGACGAAGTTGGGGTAACTTGTCAATTGTTGGGATGATGTACTGAGCAGAAATAGTCTTGTAAATTTCAGATGCTCTTGCAACGAAGTGGAATCTTGTCCTCATGTCGAAAGCATTATCTAGCAAGTCCTGCGAAAATATGTGTTACTGCTAGAGACCAAATCGGTTCATGGGATTCATGTTGCGTACTTTCTTAATACCTGTATCTATCAGGCCATCCGTGTCCTCGGCTATGTCGTACACAAAATTGCTCTTGTTCACTGTTAGATCTATGATGGTTGAGATTTGTTTCAAGAAATCCATGAAACTATTGATTTGGGCCTGGAGCGCGGTCAAGTGGTACACGGAGGTCCTGACAATCTCCATGACTTCGGCCTGGAATATCAAGATAGCTACTATTAGGTATTCAATGCCCTAAGGATTTCGGGAGGTACACTTACGATAGAGCTCTTCTCTGAAGATAGCTTCTGTAGGGCTGCTTGTAACTCTACAGCCTTAGCCATGAGCCCCTTGATCTCCATCTCTCTCCTTGCTTGGTCCTCTTCCATCCTCGAGAGGTCTCCTTTCAAGGTCAAATAGTGAATAGATGCTGCTGCCACTCCTAGCACCAAACCATTGCCCGAAATCGCAACTGCAGACACTGAAGCCACAGCTGCGGCTAACCCACCTTCTGCCACCCTCGCAGCGCTAACTGTCGTACTGAATTAATATCCATCTGAGCATTGCTTGGAGAATTACTGAATGGTTAGTTAGACTTACCAAGCTTCGCTGCCTGATCCTCATACCACTCCTTCTTCTCGCGAACAATTTCCATAGCTTTGTAGTGCGCCTGAAGCCTCTTCTCTTCGGCTTCTCTTGTCTCTTCCTTTTGTTTCTTTTCTTTCTCACTCTTTACAATCTCATTCTTCACCTGTTCAGCTTCGCTTTTTTTGTTCCCTATTCATGCTCAGTTATCGCCACTGTGTAGAAATTTAATACGAACCAACTGCCTCCTCTAGAGCCTTAAAGAGGTCGCTTGTCTTTTTAGACCATTTGTCGAAGGCTTCTTTGATCTCGTTGATAGCCACAACACACTCATCAACTGACTTCCGGCCCAGCAGTATATACCTTCGGAGATGCCTGTCTCTCCGGGCATCTTGGTTGGAATTACAGAACTTTAGCATCTTTTCAATCTTTTTTTGTAAGAAAAAAAGTCAGCATGGTTAAGAATTAATCAATGGGGGAAAGTGCCTACGATCCCATCGCTGTTGGCGAGTTCGTTCGACAAAGAGGCTATACGAGTCATCTTCTCTCCAGTCTTTCTGAATGTCTCCATTCCAAATTCGGCACAGTCACTGATGTTGGCAAAAAGCGTCTCATACCTTCGAGGATTAGCCAGCAGCTCCCCCTTCCCTTCCCCCATTTTTTTCAACAACAGTATAGAGCTATAACTTACTCGAGACCAGGCCCACTAAGCTTTATGCCTATCAAATCTGATCTAGAGGTGATGAGTAGACACTGACCAAGAATGCCGATGCACTCCGGTCCAGCACGAAGATTGAGACGCCAGTCTTGCCAACCGAAGTCGCGCTGGAGAGTGTGGTGCATGCGGACGACTGCTTCCATAGTTGCTTGGAATCTAAGCCCCTTGGAATAGAATCAAAATTAGTAGGCATAAGAAACCATAGGCAAGAATATTAAGAGAAAGAGAAATCTTCAGGTAGTTGAAGGAGAAACTGTTGAGTCTTATAGTCTCGATTCGCAAGAAAATCGCCTGGGGTTTGAACGGTAGGCTTGGAAATCTTTACCCACAGGATTCTTTACCCGCACCAATCTCTTTAACCCTCAAGCGTCAGTATCTCCCACCAGATGCTCCAACAGCGCCCAAAGAGCCACATCTCCGTTGGGTTTAAGTGGTAGATAACGTGCGTAAATCTAATTGAGCGATGCCGATATGGATGAAGTGCTACTACAGCTTACAGCCAATCATTCGACGAATGGAAAATTCGTAATGCAGCTATCGTCCAGCGTGAAAACGGATTTAGGTGTGCTCTCCCCGCAACCTAAATGCACGGAAGTTTAGGCGGTATCCAATGGGATCTTCGATACACACGTCCAATAGGATGATGGATGTACTACCTTCACCTGCGCTAAATTGTGGAAATGCAGTCGCGCTCCATTCTGTTCTACCGACCTTTTTTTTCGAAGGGTTTCCCGACTATGTTTTTTCAATTCCAATCCCGTGAAATGGAGTTATGCGCACAGGCCGGGGACTCCTTAGAGAATCCTGTTGACGAGATTCCACAGTGGACTACGTCCCGCCAAGACAGGGAGCCACTTACAATATGGTATGGAGCCTTCAGCAACAGCCAGCCTACATACGCTCCATGCAATTCTTCCTGGGAGCCACAAGGTGCGGATGAAACCTTTTCAGCAATGCCGGCCAACCGCTCATTACCATGTGACACCGATGATATACCAATCATTCCTTCGATAGTGCTTTGGGGCCCGAATTTGGTTGATCTGCCCGTCCTTCAGAGCCCTGATTCGCGGTTTGCAGGCTGTCAACCCAGTCCATTATTACCCAATGATCCGGGATGTCTACTGCCTTCTCCCCTTATCAGGAGCCTCTCACCAAAACAGGGTTACTCTGAAGAAGAGTGGGAAGCAATGAAGGAAACCCTCCACAGGCTGTACATGAAGGAAGGAAAATCCCTTGACGAGGTGATAGTCATTATGACGCTTGTATACCATTTCAAAGCGACGTGAATACCTCTCCAAGTCGCCGTTCATTCGGCTTGAACCCAATCTAACATTGAAATTAGACCGAAGATGTACTACTGGCGATTTCGGAAGTGGCCCGATTTCCAGAAGAATGCCGTCCAAGCCCAGTCAGTCACCTCAAAGGGCCTCCGACAGAAGCCTGAAGTGCTCCGGACGAGACGAAAAGAGAAGCTCAGAGAAATTTCGGATTTCGAAGATTTGCTATTCCAGAGACTAGCCGGAAATATAGCAGCATCGACTTCATCTTCATCACTATCCATCAAGAGCACGGAGACATATCGTCTGCAAGAAGTGGTACTCCACTCAGTTCACAATTTTGTTTTTGGTCTCTTTGAGACTCATCGGTGGACTGCAGATCAGTTCTCGATTTTTCCACCTTCAGGCAGTTTGGATCTCAGCAGAATGTGGCAACAGCTAGCGGACCAGGTCTTCGGGGCGCGCGTTCTCATCCGTAAATTAGAGATGAGACATGCCGGCCAAACTTTTCGTAACATCTTCCATCTCCTAGAGAGAGCAGCTTTCTCCCCAGACCCGGCGATGATGGTCAAGTTCTGGCGGATATGCTTGTATTTCATGGATATTTGCGCGAGCATGAACAATTACAGTCTCTTAAATTCCTTTTTCCAACATTATCGATCACTTCTATTGACAAGATATCAAGAAAACTATCCTCTTGTCCAGCTGCTAGGAGCACTAGCCAAAGTTGAGAACGAAGCGATGTTAAGGACCTTGCAGATTGGCTATCTCAAATCCATTCACTCCCTGAAGTCATTTCTTCGAGGAGATCACGCAGTCGTTCTTTCCATGTGGTCGAACTATATAAAACACTGGGGTTTCGATAGTCTGCACCCAACGGAGCTTGCAGCGAGCTACCGGGTGCTTCTTACCGAAGCAGACTTCCGGCTTGGGAGGTGTTCCAATTTATCAATTTCTGTCCTCCACCAATTCACCTACTCTGTCTTCTACAATCTTCATGACGATGCGATGAGCTTTGAACTGGCAATAGATCTGCTGCAGCGGAGCCAGGAGGTCCTATCGTCGCTGCATCCCCAGTGGCAATGGGGCCTAGAGGCACAAGCTTTTGCTTTTGCTTCCAAGGTGGTTGCATTAATTTACGGAAATCAAGGGAGTCGAGTGAAAGCCCAGAAGTACTACAAGGAAGCCATTTCTCTCTTTGAACGAGGCGATCGGGAATGTCGAACGCGAGCTCTGATGCTTGCAAATGAGCTCACACACTGCATGACAAGATGGCACGACGTCGATGATGCCAAAAGACTCCATTGGAATCAATGTCTTGTAGCCTCAACGCTTTCGGAACAAGCCAATACCGGGCAGGGTACCGAATAAGTGTCCTACTCTGTCCTACTTGAAGGGGTATTAATTATTCACATTTCTCTGTTTTTCTTTAATTCCTCGAACGTGTTATTGTAGCAATTTTCTGAAATCTGGACTCATGCTTGTAAAAATTTAGCTTCCCATCTGTGAAAATGTGACAACTGCCAATATCTTGTATTCAGTAATAAGTGGATGTGCTGGTCTACAGGCAATATCAAGCATGGGAAGAAAAAAAGAAGAAAAACGAATATCTTAGTCTTACGAGCCGCTTAGATAGTAAAAGAATTCGTATTCTACTTTCTGAATTGGACTCCTAAACCGTAGGGGGGATTGGGGCGATTTAACTTATATACGAAGTTGCGACGTAGACACTAGGAATAACGGTAATTCCATTTCGAAGGTACGTGCCGTAGCAATGCCAAAGGCATTACACGTACGCACGCGATATTGCGTTCCGACAACTAGCATCAGGAATGTTGTGCTAACAAGCTGAGAAGAATAATGAGTTAGTTTCCCCTGGATAGAACAAAAACGTGGAGAACGCTCCATCAAGTATCAAACCCCCAAAGGGAAGCGCACAACTGATATAGCTGCTACTGCTCACGATCCTTGGCATCCAGGAGAGTTCTTTACAATGAGCAGTATCATTATTAGTAGCGTTCTACCTAGTTGCGTCCCGCACAACTCTAAAGTAGCGCTTGTATTGCAAATGTAGGATGGCAAGATACTATATGAAGGCAACCATGATGTCGCTGACAGCTCACAGGAAGTGCTAGGCACCCCTACACTAGTGGGTAGTCTGGTTCGCATGGAAGGTTCCAGTAACTATCAACTCGATCGATTTCCGCGGTGTATTGGAGTTTCAATGTGACGTCATGCTATCTTACGGTAAATTACGGTTAAGTGAAACTTTTGGAATATCATTAATCCGGCACTTTCCCTGATCAAGGTTAGGGTGAAACATCTTAAACAATTGAACAGAGAGAAATCGTGCACCGTTTTGTCAGATAATCCGGCTTTCAAACGAGGCAGAAAGATCGACTGTTCAATCTTACAGGTCTAAAAGGCAGATTTAGGCATATATCTGGGCACCTAGATTTCCGCCCAATATTTACCCCTCCTGATAGCTCACAAATCACCCCGCCAAAGGTGTCTATAAAGGACCCGGCTTTAAAAACTTGAAAGACAGACACAGAACTGAATACATACAATCTTGCTAGTCACTTCTTTTCTTTGATCCTAGTAAAACACTCTTCAGGATTGGCCTGGAATAAACCGACCAATCCGACACGTTTTTGCAAACAACTGTAACATACTATCACTAAGGATAGTTGCTGGTTCCTGTTAGCCTGCTAGGGCGACCTGGTTTTCCATTTCAATCTTAAGGACAAGGCTAATGGCATAGTATATTGCTATGAGCTCTGCTGCATACACCGACCAGTATTCCATAGAGCCAATGCAGACTTTCCGGTGCTAGATGATATTGTGATTCTAGTCTAGCGCTACTGCTGCGGCTCCTAGTGCATTCTGTTAGTCTGATGCATCTAAGAAGACTGTGATGCCAGATACTTTTTATCTAGCAGAGGCTTTGTCTTTAGCTTTATCCTGGTCTGGTTCAATGTCAATTTCTACAAATACTAGTGTCTGCTATGGTGGTTGGGGTGTTGGATCAATTGTTTCTAGGTCCTGAATTCGAGTGAGGTCCATTGTCCGCAGGGTCTCCACTAAGGGGAACCGAGGTCCAGCTCCTATATGTGTGCTTCGTTTTGCTGCTTGGGTCACTACTGTACGGCCTAGATGGTCCTCTGGAAGGGTGCTGAGGCAGGCAGCCACTATCTGGGCGCGTTGTTTGAGTTGCAAGTTGGTCGGTAGCACGTAGGCTTCCACCTCTAGGGCTGCCGTGGATGCTGTCTTGAAGGCGGAGAGAATGCGGATAAGGGCGGTTCATTGCACAGTTCCCAGCGTTCTTAGGTGTATCTTATCCTTTAGTGGGTTGTGCCAGACGGTGGATGCATAATCCATGATTGATGTCACGCATGCTTGGTAGATTTGTCTCATCTGCTCTGGGTGGAGGTGCCTCAGTCCCCCAAGGGCAATATTCACCTGGGTTGCTCGTTTCACTGCTTGCTGTACATGTTCCTTCCACTGCATCTCCTTATCAAAGATCACGCCTAGGAGCTTTACAGTATCGCTTGGCTTGATTACTGTCCCATTTATCATGATCTGCCCTACCCCATGCTGCCTTTTGGACCTTGTCAGGTGGATTAGTTCTGTTTTCTTCACGTTGAACAAGGATCCTGTCCGTCAGGCCCATGCCTCAATGTGGGGGATATCCTCTTCCTAAATCTTTTTGATATTGTCTTCTGCAGAATGACCGGCTCGCCACCGAAAATAGTCATCAATAAAAGCTGACGCGCCGCCGTGGTGGTCGGCTAGTTGGCCGACCAGATCTAAGTTGAAAAAGTCAAATAAGATTGGGGACAGCGGGGATCCCTACGCTAGGCCAGCATTCTCGAGCGGGGAGATCTCCGTCTGAAAGTCGTCGAAGGAGATGCTGGCATACTGGCTCTCCATGAAGCTCCGGATCCAGCGTCTGGCTACGGTTGGGATGTCTTTTGCCTGCAAGCGGGCATCAAGACTTGAGTCATTCACTCCATTGAATGCCCCTTTGAGATCAAATGCCACCAGTGTGATCACCTTTAACCGTAGCCATGCGCGATCAATCGCGTTTGCCAGGGTTAAGAGCGCTTGTTCTGTATTCCGTCCTAGCCGGCCTCCAAACTGGGTGTCTGGAAGTAGTTTATAGGTCTCAGCCCAGAATGACAGTCTGCGAGCCATGACGGCCTCTAGTACCTTCCCCAGGGTATTCAGTAGAGAGATAGGTTGGTATGCTTCTGATGAGCCGTAGTCTGGCTTCCTGGATTTCCTCAGCACTATGATGCGCGCTTGCTTCCACCGATAGGGGCAGTGGCCTAATTCCACTGGTTTTGCAAAGATGTAGGTGATCACCTTCCAGAGATAGGGCTATAGATGCTTCCAGACAAGGGTTATGATCCTATTCTCCCCTGGGGCCGTCGTTCCCTTGCGGCTTTGAGTGACTGATATATCTCCAGTTCCGTGATTGGGTACCATGGTATTTCCTCTGAGGGTAGTACCGGGTCTTCTTTCTCTAGGTCTACCATCTTCAGAAAGAAGGTTTCTAGAAATACTCTGGCCTTTGCTTTGTTTTCGGTGATCTCCTCGGATCCCACCTTTTGTGGCGGGATATTTGTGTAGGAGTCTCATGGACGCATATGTTGCTGCTTTCCAGAGGTGGCCTTCTTGGGCCCATGAAAAGGTGGCTAGCACAATGTTAAGAACACCTATGTGCCATAGGTGTAACAATTATCGTCTTTGCGCGATCCATAGACAGAGAATTTAAATTCTTTATCTAGCATACTACAGGCCACAGCTAGATCATAAAGTTTAATACAGATCCATCCGACTTGAAAATTCTCCATCTGCAATTTTAGTGCTGTCTCCATTTCGAAGGTACATGTAGATATATCTGAAGCTGTAATTGAACAAAGGCGAAAGATTGATGTTAGAAGGAGGTATTCAATAGGTAATGTGCAGATAGATTCGATATCTCTTTGTAGCCTTCCTAGTATTCGGTCATGGAAGGAAAGGGTGGATTCCTGATATGTCCACGTTCTTACTCTTCTGATTCTTCCGAACCCACAGCGAAGACAGTTGCCTAGTCTGGTATTGTAAACTCTGACTTATCTCAGGTCGTACAGTAGTAACTCACGTTACTAATTCTTAAGATAGAGGAGGTCGCTGCCATGGCGAGTGGGTGCCCGATTATGTTATCAATTTAAATGGCGAGATAAAAAAGTTACGTTGTTCAGTCATGGATCCACTAAAGAAATTTCCGGTGACATTTGGGTGGGTCTTAACTATGGCAGGCACAGCTTGGTTACCTTCACCTTTCGAGACGCCTACAAAGCCTAGCACCAGGCTGGGCTACCTAGGCAACACTAGCCCATAGGCCCAAGACCGCCACAACATACTCAACCGTCGACAATTCACAAATGTCCACCAAATCCTCACAAGGCGCGCACTTCAAAATCGTGTCACCTTTTCGCTAAAGGACGCTGATCACCTATAGATAGCTCTCTTTCGACTCAATAGGCGCATCATAACCGAGATGTTATATAAAGCCGAGCTGAGGAAGAATTACAAGGCCTCGGAGCAAGCGGCATTCGGTATCGCGTTTCCATCGATGGTGACCACGAATTATACCGTCCGAAAATTAGCACAATCGTTAAAAGATTTTGTTCAAGAAAGCACCAATAAGAAGAGAAAAAAGTTTTCTAGCCATCTCGCTAAGGCTATCGAATATCGAACACTAGCGGCCAAAGAGTACGAAAGCCATTATGCTCGCTTATGCACAGGCGACGAAAAACTTGCTTCACAGCTTCAATGCCAAATTAAGAATCACGAATATTACCTCAATCAGATGCGTCTTGTTCTCTCTCTTGCCTCCAATAAAAGAGCGGCTACCGTAACCGTTTCATCTAATCAACAAGACCAAGAATTCCAACTAGATGAAGGGGAAAATGCGGCCGTCCCCACGGAGTTTACCGCATCAAATGAGGAAGCAGAGTCTGTTACCAAACTACCACCAGGACCAGTAAAGCAAAAGAAAGAAAAGTCCTTTGATGAAGAGGAATTTGCGATGTTTTGCACCGGACTTTCCATTGCCATACACGACATAATTAGTATATGGGAGAGGGCTGTCAAGGGGTCAATCAGATGTTCGGTTGCAGCCGCAAGTGAGGGAGTCATGGTCATAATTTTCGGAGATTTATGCTGACACTGTCATCGACAGTCACGTCGTGTTTATACAGAATCATCAAATCCGATCTCTATGCGGCCCAACAAATCTACCCGCATTGGTTTGATAACGCGTTTCTTCAGGCCAGGGAATACCATTTAATACAAGACCTGAAACTGAAGGTGATGCGCAAATATCTTTGCGTCGAGAGCGGGGGGGCAGGAGATGATGCTGACTCTATTAAGAGGTGAGTAAGATTGCTTAGTGTACTTTCCATCTCTAATCAAAGCTCAGGATTATTACCGAGGCCTTACAGGTTCCTAGCATTGGACCTATATACCTCTCTGATATGATCAAAACAATCCTAATGAAAGAAATGAAAGTAACAGTTCCCGACTTTCACGTTTTTGAATTCAGCATTGGGGTACATATTTCGATCCACGCCAAATCCACCCCCGAAAGAAGCGACCAAATAGAGAAGATCCGCTCAGCCACAGGCGAGGAATTATTACATCTTCAGGCTGTACTTAGACGTCATAAGGTTCTCAAATTCGACAAAGATTCCGGAGAGGAGAGATTTCTTGGAAAGGTCAAAGAGCTTGTGTCAAGAATACAAAATATGACACAGCCATCGATTATCTGCAGCATTGCTCTATGGATTGAGTATCACCTTTCTGAAGTTTATCAAGCGCTTTTAGCGTACCCTTTGATTCCAACCATGATTCATGTTTACATCTACTTACGCTTGAAAGCTTCGGTAAACAAATTGGAGAACCTTGAGACCTTTTGCGAGCAATATGGTGCCACTTTGTTCTGGAATGGTCGACCTAGTACCTTGGAGGGATGGGAAACCGCCGTAAAACAGTGGGTGATTACTGCGAATAATAATTCTCCCAAGATCGCCGAAAGCCGACATAAAGCGTTTGCTTCGCTGATCACAACCTTGGTGAAAAACGAGTACGCATTAAATACCGATGTCATTTCACAGCTAGAAGAGGGATCAGGTAACGCTTCAGAAACGCTAGAAGCGCTGAAGTTAAAGTTACAGTCGGAAGAAATAACTGACACAGTTCTCTTGAGTGACGCAATCCTTGCCGTGGTACGCGCGTTCGCAAAACAAGAAATGATGGGAGCGAATGCAGCGATATATATATACAGCATAAGACAACTAGATTCCGCTCCAGCCTTCATCGAGCAGATTCATTCCAAATGGGAAGCTTATCTTAATGGTAGGCCAGCCTGGAAGAAAGAATTTTATAGGAAATCCTTCCGGTCCAAGATAACGGTCGATGGGAAAGGTCCGAACGATAAGTAGACGAGATGACGGACTTTCTTTAGACAGAAAAGCCGAGCAAGGCACAGACGCCACTTCTCAAGCAAGATGTTTCGTTTTTTAGTCTCTTTCTAGCCATGGATTTGAATAGAAGTCCTATCGCTTTACTCCATCTAATAGCGCTATGACGTTCGACGCGTGTCGTTGTCTATTTCTAAGTAGATGCGTTGCGCGCGCCAGTTGCAAAAATGCCGCATTTATATATTCCTATTTCTGAAGCTAGCCAACCATTCTATTACCGGACTCAATTCTATCGGCCTATGACGACCATCTACGGAAGTCGGTGTGTTCTACCAACGGGTACAGTAAGCGCCAACTTTCCATGTCCTGCAGTATCTATTCAACCTGACCTTGATGCGCCAGTTTGCAGCATCTCGTAGGTGTTGATGAGTGCATTCATCCGTTAGAACCTGTCTTTCACGGATCCTAGGTCATACATTACATTACACAGCCGCAACGATTCCTATGCAGCAGAAGGCATGCTTTAAGCCGTTGGACCTTGACGTTTCAAAAGAACGAGGATGGCATTGTGAGAAAATTAGGAACTGGCTGGAGGAGCAATGGGATCATCGTACTGGACAATCCATCTTGAATCCAGTCGAAGATGTCAATGGAAATTTCGGGATAAATAGCACAGCGTGCATGCGGTGGAACAAACGCTCGTAGTCAATAGTGAGGGAGGAAGAAAGCTATTGTGGGGTTCTCATCTGTTATAGATCTTATGAAGTAGGAATCACTCTTCAACTAGCTTTACCCTCTCTGCATTCTCTTGCTGAGTGCTATGTACCTCAATCTAAGATAGGCAGATTCGGTTAGAGCAGACCTCCAATGCTTCACCGTCAATGTTTTCGTTGATATTCGGAACTGAAGTGCCCGAATTTAGAGTTCAGTAGAAGTAAAATTTGCATCAGGGCTGGCTATGGAAACAGAGGCTTTGTTTAACCACCAGTCAGCCAATGTGCCTATACTATCCTCGAGTAAATTGAAGCTCAGCAGCTCACGAGAGGCAAGAAGGGAATGCAGTCCACGTCTCTCTAAATCCTCAAAAATAACCTTTTTTCAAAAAGAAGCTTTCCGTAGATCGGTATGGATTTATGTCATCATAGCTATCTGAGTTGTGCTTTCTCTTTGTTAAAGTCGTTAACCCTTTTTGCATCACCCTTGACATGTTGTTACGAAATTGTCTTTCAGGATCCAAGGCTGGGTAAGAATTCTTGGATGATAACCATGTACTATCGTTCGTAGCGGATATTTGCGGTTCTGGATCTCCTTCCCTGTTTCTTCAGCGGGAAACATCCTTCTGCGCGCGGCCACTTCGACAAACGCGGCAAACTTATTATTCCAACACTTCTCAATGATATCGTCAATCAATGGATTGCCATCTAGCTTCAGAAATATCATATCTTAGTGCTCTTTGAGATCTTCAGAAAGACGATAATCTGCGGGAACCTCATAGTCATAGTTTATCAGGTAAGATAGGGAACCAAGAGCGAATTGCTCTGTTCGAGGTACTAAGAAGCCTGAAGTTCCAAGAGTCTAAACTCTTCATCGTAATTACTTAGTAATCTTCCATATGGAGGATCACTTGCTTCAACCTCTGTACCGATTTCTGCCGTACGATCAAAATCAGACAGCTTCCGCTGGTCGCACCAGTGATGGACAGAGTGAATTTTGAGATGGAGTCTCATATATCTTGAGTTCTTGATAGAAGTATATCCACTCAAACTCTCCAGACGGCGTTCCAGGCCACCCAGGGGACGAACAGGCTGGTCAGGCTGCGAAGACGGCAGCGCTCAAGCATACAGCGTCTGGTTTTGAGAATCTGTTTCTAGCGTACGTTAGACGGGCTTCCACCGAAGCCAGAAGAGCTGCAGTGTCCGAATGAGCTCTAATCAATGCCGTACAAGGCAGGCACAGACACGGACGTGGCTACAAGATGCCTCGAGGCTGGAGCCTTGACCCGGTGGCTGGAAAAGCTCTCTCTTTTGCATTTTGCTCCACTTCCCAGAATATTATTAAAGCTAGTGCAATAATAGTTAGGCGGTATTTTATCTTTCGCTAATACTAACATGTCAAGAGAATAATAGAAATACTTCAATAAGTTAGCGTCAATGTTTTGTATAGAATGGTATCATATATACCAGACTAATCATGTTGGGACTAGCTTCAGGCAACAGCAGCCTTAAAAGGTGGGACGGAAGAAATAAGAGAGTGTGTATGGAGTACTGTACTATAGTAGTAAAAAGTGAAGGACGTTTCGAATCTGTCAGTACCGTAACCCGTAGTTCCTGGTGGGCCGGGAATCCAGTGGATACCCTGGTTCCGGAGGCTCATCCCATTTTTCCGCAATGCTTTATGGTGCAGATGTGCGTACGCTAGCTTAGTAAGAGGGTATTCAGCAGTCGCTATCATCTTATTACTGAAGCCTGAGACAGCGGCTCGGATACGATCTAGTACCTCTTAGCTAATACATAGTCGAGGGGCTGAGAAACAATTGAAATGAGTAAATGCGTGCACTCGTTCCGCAACCCAGCGTATACGATATAGACTATCGTATAAATGGGCGCTAATTCTCGCCATTTCATTCGTCGCTACTGTGTACTTGCGATCAGCATAAGCGTCTCGCATGGCTCAGTAGGAGAAAATCGTGTTGCGTTAGTATGGGTGCCCACTACGTAATGATAGCCAATCGCAACTTCCATAGTACTTAGTCGTTTACGTGGTTCAAGCATAACCTCGTGCAAGCGAAGATAAAAGCAACCAATCAAATTCCCATTACAGTCAGGGAGATTCTACTACTATGTATGTATGACTGTTACACGCGAGGCTGAGGCCGCTTAGCCTTGTGGTTACAAGACTGAAATGCGGCGCTGTCAAGCCACTTTGTGACTTGTACCATGACGATCTGTTCTGGCCAAGTTTTGAACCATGCTATTTTTTAGGCTAAGGGCACGTGTATGCTTTCTAAGTACGTATACTACGTACTCCATATTACCATATTGCCCTAGTTGAGCATACTCAAGAGGGCTAAGCCGCTTGAAACTGCTCTTACCATTTAAATCAGATGTGTCTTCTGCTTACTGCTCTAAGCATTGCAGAGCTCGACTTGAGATAGTGCTCCTCTCAAAATATTCGATTCATCTATGACAACATCTGAATACTTTGTGTATATGTCGCTACAGAGATAGTGAACAAGCATCCGAGGATTACAAGAGGTTTATTTTCCATTCATACTTATGTTTCTTTGAGAGAATAACTGCACATGATCAGATTCTGACAATATTTGTAGGCAATGACTTATCAAAGTTGCGCACAAAAGCGGACTGCATTACTAGAAAAGACACAGTTACAACAAGCTCCCGGGGACACGGAATATTTATCAATCCTTCAAGAAATTGATTTGAAGATTCAATCATTATGTCAAGAAGATGATCTATGCTCTAGAAACGATCAAATAAGCGGAACTCCACCGCCTTCTGGGGAAACCACGACATTTTTATCAATCCTTCACGATATTTATTTGAAGATTCAATCATTATGTCAAGAATACGATCTACGCTCTAGAAACGATCAAATAAGCGGAACTCCAACGCCTTCTGGGGAAACCACGACATTTTTATCAATCCTTCACGATATATATTTAATGCTCCTTCCATGCATTTTATCGAAGATTGAATCGATTCGGTCGTTATACCTAGAAAGAGATCACCTACTCGCAACTCGAGACAGATATACGTACAGGTTCCGAACTTGCGAAAAGAAGTCGAATATTTGAAGGCGGAAAGACGAGAATATACGCCTCAAGAAACAGATGGACCGGATGAGAGAGCTAGTTCAAAAGTTTCAGAGCGTGATACTTGAGTGCTGAGTGTAGGGGTCTTGTGGTGTGTAATGGCTTTTGTCTCAGGCAGGAAGGATATTTAGTCCCGTTAACTTAATGTGGGTTAGGGTTAGTGATTTTCAAGAACATTAATGCGGGGTACAGGAAGCTACAGAGTTGAGGGATCCTTCCGCTGTCTATGTTCTGTAGCAGATCAGTCATTGAAGATGGTGACACTGGATTTGATTGACCTTGAGTGGCTGTATCCTGGACACCGTTTGGAGTGCTACGGGATCAAGTTGACTAAACTCGAGTTCCTGTCCATGATCCGCACCCGTAGGGGCCATCGCGTCAATTGTAAATTTGCAATGTACATTTCTTTGTTTGCTTTGCTTCAAAATTGTGCTAAAATGGTCAACGGGGATTGTTTGCGCCATTACGCAGCAGTTTGCGGCGCAAGTACACATGCCTACGATACACCTAAAGTTCAATTACTTTTTGGGGGCGATATTGGATGATATTATAGAGATGAACGTTGATTCTCACCATTTCATTTATTTGCTACTCCGTACTTGCGATCAGTTTTGGAGAATAAGCCTCTCGCTACGACTCTCGCATGAGCCAGTGGTAGGACAAAAAGGTTATATTATGCAGCGTCAGTATCCACCCTAATTGAAAAGGATATTCGTTATAAACGAGGTTTCGAATTCCTCTGCATACTACATTTTTGGTCAAAGAAGAAGAAAAAGGACTCAAAATCGAAGGCTTCTGCTGCTCTCCTCCGCACCCTCAGATCCAAGGATCCTGATACCGACAGGCACAGATGCTGATGGCGACAGCTTATCAAAAAGTTGAGATATTTATTGCGCATGTAAGGCAGCCGGATTTGTGAATCAAAGTCGATTAGGATAATGTAGCGCCAGTCTTTGCGGATCATCCGTATTGACGCAGTAGATTAGCGAGCGTTCATTAGCAATTGGCTGCTTGTCGGGTGGGGCAGAGGAGATTAATACATAATAAGTTCTTCGTCTGCGCTGTCAGGAGGCCATAGGCGGACGTGAGCAGCAACACAGTCATTAGCTCCTGGCTTCAGATTTTTGGTCCCACTTAGGATCGAACGGGTTGGATTAATTGTCTTATGTAAAAGTCATTTGCTGCGCATTCTAGATCATACTCTTGGACTAGGCGTAGGATAGGCTTTTACGGGAGTGGGGCCAGACTTGAAAGGCTGGTCTCGCTTTTATTAGAAGTTGCGTATCTCCTCCAACCAAAACGCTGATACGACGTATGCAACTAAATGAAGTGACTCAAAGGCATATTTCCGAGTCGGACATTATCGGAGTCATTCGGTGCTTATTTACGACAGATAAGAGAGGAGAGAAAGGAAATCACGTAATAAGCTTGTCCCATTCGCGTCGTACTTCGCAGCATGGGTTTTCGCCGGCAGATTACCGCTATACCAAACGTAATGAGCACCCCAGACCGCAAGTGTAAGCTATTGGTTGGTTCATCTTACAACTGCAGGGGTTAGTTACAGGATTTTGTAGTACGTGGCTTCTTAGCAAGACCCAATAACTATTAAGTACGGCTTATCTGACCCTCGTCTCATCTATCTAGTCAGCTAGCCTCGTCCTCAGTTCTCACCGCAATTTGGGCCGGACCACCCTAGGCTATCTCACCGGTTTCAAATCCCTTACAAGTCATACTGTACTAGAAAGCCGCTTGTCTGTGCGGTGCGAGAGGGGCAGAAATGACAAGGCTCCCCCGAGATTGCGTTCTCCATATAATACTATCCTGTGTGCGTCGGTTCCTAATTCGGTATCCGTGGTGGTTCCCCTTGGTGATGCTATTTCCAGCGCGTGAAACTCATACAACAAAGTCTCCAAGCGTTTCCTTGGCATCGTAAAACCCCTGAGTCGGATCCGTGACATCCAGACACCATTCATGGACCCGGTGCGAATCCTAGTACGGGATGCAGACGAGTTAGTAGTATTAGTCGCAGTATATGTCACATGTTTGCACTTTGCATCTTCCCAATATTCATGGTACGTAAGTTACCGATACACAAACAGGTTTAGCATATGGGGTTAATTAGGGTTTGAAAAGATACATGTAAACTATGTCGCGCTTTATAGACCCTTTTTGGTACAAATAAACTGTATATAAACGTCGACGGATGGGTCAAAAGACTCAAACCCGGTTAACAAGACAATAAAAATATAATATCGCTTGCTTCTAGCTGTCACCGAAACTGTTCTTTGTGCTTCCAGATTGTGTACAAGCTTTCTTTAGCGAATACGATTACACTCCGTATAGGAATATGTGCAGCAAAAAGAAATACCTAGGTATAAAAGAAAGACCAAAAATATGCACAGACATTTGTGATCATGGAGGTCAAGAGCAAGATAAGTCTAAGATAGGAAGACCATTTCTTTTCAAGGAAACATTCCTTGAAAATATGTTTGTGCGTTGACTGCATTTCCACTTCTGTAGCACAGCGAAATAAATATCGCCCTTCTTCACTCCCTTGGCGTGTCAAGACCAGAGTTAAAAGTCTGCGCTGATCGCGGTTATTCGTATTAATATTTGCCTGATATACTGTTGTAGAATAGCCTGCATTCAATGTTGTGCGGTTGTCAGGTACAGTGATATCCATTCTTATTGGCTTCAACAGTTTCTTGATGCCCTCTCCCGTTGCTATCATGGCTTCTTGGCTCCAAGTGACCTTGACTTCGTTGGTTTCCTTGGTATGGGTAATGCGACAGTTCAGCGAGTTTAACACGGTCTCCCAATCACCTGCAAATTTGCCTAGCAGACCCAGCTGCGTCTCGTTTAGAGTGAGTGTCTCAACTTTATCGGCACCTGTTTCTTCCATAAACTCTTTCAAAGCAGTGTCTTTCGCCAAATCCCTCGTCACGTATAAGCTGCCATCATCTGCAACATGGTATTTAGGATCACGCTTTCCCCCAAGCATCTTCGAAACACCCGAGTCATCGCTCGGCTCGATGATTCCAACATAGAGTTCGCCATCCCCAATGAAGCTAACAACAACGTCAGCACAAGGTGTCATTCCAAAAGGGGCGTTACGACCAAGCCCCTTTGGTGCTGAACTAGGCGCACCGGCGACCATTGGCATAATCGACAGCTCTTTTTCAAATTTGATGAACGCCTCTACCTCTTCCTTGATGCCCACAGTCAAGTAAAGCTGTTCAAATGCGTTTGTATAGCTTGCTAGCACGTCACTAATGCGACTCTCAACTGCTTTGGCAAGGATACTGAAGTATTCTCTGGCTGTCTCGCGGTCTATGAGTAGCTCATTCTGTAGACTCTCTTCCAGATCTGATAGTGAAGCATCTATCTTGGTAACCCAGGTAGCTGCTGCAGCCTGACCATAGGCAGTTTTCTCAGCATAGACCTTGATCCATTCATCAAATTTTCCCGCATTGTCTGACAAGGGTCCTATCGCTTCTTTCCACTTTTGCTCGATACATTGCTGGCGTGACTTCAAATGGCCTTCGGCTTTGATGCGAGCATCCTTCATCATGCTGCTTGTAAATCCGCATTTTTTAAATAGTTCTTCTCCTTCGAAAACATATTTGGCCAATTCGGCTCTGTTTTGGATATTGGCATCAGAAACTACCCGTTTAAGAACGGCAAAGTAACCTGGGTTGCCTGGCCTAGGATCGAGACCGCCCAATTTGTTAGTATTCCAATAGTAGCCATCCTTTGGGGGGAAGTAGAGTCCTGTATTTAGGGGGTACCGTGAATCGAGACGGAAGGACTCGGATGCCATAATCGTTTGTTGGATGAATATACACGGCTTTTTGCGTGGTGTGGTGGCACAATAAATAGTCTAGGTCAGACAAAGTGAGGCGCAACTATGAATTTGATGTCAGACCCGTCGATGACTGATGTTGATTTGGAATGGTGGGAGGGATAAGTGGTTTATAGTAGCTGAAGGACTAACTATTTATCAACGAGAGTCTTCCCAAGGTAGGTCACAGACTGTGCGGCACTGGCATCACGAAACCGGTATCGTTGTAAGTCCAACTTGTCAGCATAGGCTCTTGATTTGTCAGAGATATCTCTTTGCTGCAGAGATGCTTGGAAACAATCTGTAGCATGTCCCCGTTCTGGCATCTGTAAAGAGGCTGAGCATTCTTGCCCAAATAGTGAGTACAGAGGTATGACCATAATCAATTACAAGGCAGATGAGCACTAACATGTTGTAAGAGTGATCGAGGCACTGAATCATGCCTAATTTGTGACTATGCTTTGCCCGTAGCTCTTTGAGGGTACGGTACAACAGCTTAGCGTTCAACTTACTGTGGATAAGATGTAATGACTAGAGAAGATTACGTTACCGATCGGCCTTGTGCTGTATATTTTCCATACTGTAAGAACGGGACTTAGACCCCGACTTATAAACTACGTAATTCTTTTAACAGGAATATGATACCACTATATCAAGTTTGACGTATCTCAAAACGCGTCGGTAAGACTACTATGGTAAGGCAGATACGATTGTAACTAGGTTCAAAGTCTGATTCGCTACCTCTTCTACTACATATTACCGGTATATACAGAACCCCACTTCTACTAGTTAACTACGTTAAGGAATTAGCGCTTCTATGCAATAGGAGGTTGTCCAAGTGTTGGGTAGGAGGAATTATTAATATGGCAGAAGCGTTTGGTGTCTTCAAGCCTTTATTAACAACTTGTCATAGGGCAGAATTACTGCCAGGTGGATGTAATTTTGCCCCATGTGTGACGCAACTGTAAGGTACGTGTCCTTGTGGTACGTGCGCGCTTATTTACACTAAGGGTTTACAGGGGCAACGTTACTTATACCACATAGCTGCTCAGATATCACATCACCCGAGCCACTTAGTTTTGTGTCCATCCATCGATTCGAAGTCCACTCATGTTCGCTGCATTCAATCCTAATATGTCACAGAAAAATGGCGCAAGACTGTTCTTTGAACGAATAGAAATTCCCGGACGCGAGGCAGCGAAGACGAAGTAGATGAGTTTGTTGCAACTTTCCTAACGCGATATCATGCGATGCGCAACGTGCAATCTTATGCGAAAATCGGAAACGAGATTGCATCGCTGTCTGAGTGTATTGTGAACTCATGGAGTGATTTGAATAAGAACATGAAATTTGAAGCGTCTATTCGAAATAAATGGAATAAAATGTCCGTCAATCAAAGAAAAAAGCTACTCCTTGAGGCATGGCCCAACATCTCTCAGTTTCGCCGGCCTGATATAGTTGTGGATTTTCAACGGGCAAACGGTCCCAGCGAGATTGACGATAAAACGAAGAGTTCTATGTTGTGGCCTTATATCAACCAGCAATCTCTTACCACCGATCTTGTTCTACCTTATTTTCTCAGTCACCGTGGCGGCCATACACCTAATGTATTCTTCTTTTCGGACGCCGTGTGGCCAGGATTTAGTGTGTTTCATGGCCGGATACCTCCTTCCTGGACCGCGAGTACGTGTAGCGGACATATTATCATTCAAGATCCGTCTACGTCTAATCGTTACGCAAGTCTCGTTTCTGATAGTGATATAAATCAGAGGCTAGAAACCCACTGCCAAAAAATACCTGTCAGTGAGGGGTATCTCACCCTGATCGTACAAAAAGGCATCTATGAATTCCTTGTCAAGGTTTGCGAGCTACTCAAACCAGAACCTCCGCCGCAGGGTCAAACCGTACCACTACCGCCTATCAACCTCCAAAGATTGCTATCAGATGAGTCCGGATTAGCAGAATTACCACATACTCCGTACAGTCTTCCTGCGGACTTCAATGTCATCTCTCTTCTCGCTTGCGTTGAAGCAAAGTTTTCTGCTTCGGAAAGTCATATTTGGGATCTACGGGAGGATCCTAGATATTTTGCTGAGACTTTGTACGCTCAGGAAAACTCGAAGGAGAAAGACATGTGGAGTCAGACTATTCGTACGGTCATAGCTGAGGCTTATACGGACCTACAAACATGGTCTCAGCTGCGTCGGCTGCTTACTGATTTGCAAAAATGCTTGGAAAGAGATAAAAAGCAGTTTCAGGCTAATAATGCACTTAACGAGGAACTTCAACTGGCTTTCCAGAAGCTGATCACATTCCTTGTGCCGATGTGTCGATGCCAAGTTACCAGATTGATAACGGCAATAAGCGGAGATATAAATTCTTTCGGTATGAAGAAGTTTCAAAGTGCATTTAAAAGGTTGTGTGATGAACGAAACTGGACCATCTCTGTCCTGCCGTCTCTCATCGACGCACTCGGTCATGCTCTCCAAAAGGAACATTCCTCTAATAAGAGTATCTCACCGTTGGCTATGAGAATCATTTCTGACCTTTCAATCGTGACTGTGTGTTTCCGAGAAATGAATTTTTTCCAACCCTGGGCAATGGAACTTCTTACTGAAATGCGTAGTAAGAGCGAAGAAGAGAAACAGGAACTCTACCAGGACTGGGAACTCATCGCGCGTAGTAGGGAAATCTTCGAGACTGAGATCGAAGGCTTCGACTTCTCAAATCTTGGCAAACCCGATGGCGGTCGATTTTCATGTCCCACTCAAAACCTTGTATCGGAACGGTCAGTGAACAAGCAACGACGTGCTGAAAAAGCACTCGATGATTTCTGGAATCAAAAAATGAATAAGAGAACAGAGGGGAATGAAAATAATGAAATGACACTCGCAAACCTTGTCTTTGAATCGCTGAGTATAAAAAGAACGCTCCACCGTACTCCTGAATGGACGGAAACGACGTATGCAGAGAACAAATCTGTGTCCCAAAATCCCACCACTGGCCCACTATCACAGTCTGATATTGACTTCGAACTTCGGTTCCGGACAACGGCTACTATTGGACAGGAAGAGAATAACGACAATACGAGATTCCGTACAAAGCCCAAGTCTCGTGGTGCTACCACACCGCAAGTCAAAGCTCCTGTTGAGGTGAACGACGTTTGTAATGCTGAGTCTAAGCCGAAGTTCACTGTGAAAGAAGAAACTATGTAGACTGTCTGTTTCGTATTTCCCCGTCACTTTAGTGAAAAACTGCCTGGAGAGATTCCCTGGACTGCATTCCTGAAGATGATGAAAGCTGCTGGGTTTTGCAAATATAACATGTTCGGATCGGCACGAAATTTTTTTAAGGGCGAGCGAACAATTCAAATTCACGAGCCTCATGGGCAGCATGGGCGGAAGCTCCCCTTCACTATGGCTCGATCTATTGGTAGGCGCCTCACTTCAAACTTTGGACTAAATTATGAATCGTTTATGGTGGGAGGATAATTGCTCCAACCCTGTCTAGTTATTTTCCAAATCTATTTGATCAATGAATTTAAATTGCTTTTTGGTAGTAGCTTGACGTGATTTGCCGCACTATGTTCATTGACTTTTACGGGTAATTTCACTTCGTCAATGAGGTCTTTCAGCTCCTGGAATATTTTATTTGCTCTTAGTACTTTATGATATTGATTTTGCCTACTCCTCAGAGCTTGCAACCATAAAGATATACCCATATAATTTCCCACCACTATCTTGGACAAATCTGCCAATCACATTATCCTTAACTCTGAGGGACTTTGTCCACTCGAATTTAAGTAGGATTTGATACCGATTTGTATATGGAAGCTTGCCATAGGTAGTGGATCGCGTAACGAGTGTTCCTTGCAAAGATCCTGATGTGGTGTCCACCACAGCCTCGATTTCACCACTGTTGGCAAAATATGCAGTCGCTCCTAGCGGTATGCTATCATTCTCAAATCAATGAGTATAGATGGGACAAGATGAGCTTCTAGAAAGCCTCGCTCAAGCCCTAGAAATAGTGATTTCTCATCGGTTTACAGATAGCAAGAAATTTCAAGAGTAAGGAGAAACAAGAGACCTGAATCGCTAACATTGATCCTCTCTCCTAGCATCCTAGGGGTTTTCTCGTCCCGGACGGCAACGATATATAAAGTAAAATTATTGACATTGTCGAAGCCTAAAATAGATACCTACATTACTCAATCATCTAAAATGTCCCCGTGGAAGCTACACTAGGATTCATGTCGACCAGTGACCAAGTAGAACCTGTCGGAGTAGTGCGCCCTGCTGTGTTCGTCGGGGTCCCTTGAGAAGTGGTAAATTGTGTTGCCGCTATTGTCGTCTTCGCCGTGGTAGAGGTCCAAAGTCTCTCAGCAGAGTCAACGGAATGTTCACTGGGGTCCATATCCCAGGAGACCGTAGAGAGATCTAATATAAAACCCTTAGCACATGCGGCCCCAGTCATAGCGGCATAATCTCTCCATTTCCTTTGTTCTTTAGAGTGAGAATCTGCATAGTTGATTATGCAACGAATCACAATAGTTGGAACTTCAATGAGTTGGAGTCCGGCTGACCCTGTATCCACACAGAGACAATTCGTCTGCCGACCGATTTTATCTCTTTCTTTTGCATTGAAAATTTCAGTATCAGCCGTCGCAATGGCTCCATAAAAGAGTCGAGGATTTGTGTCCGCTCTAGAACCACGTTGAACTAAGCGTGAAGAGTCACATCTGTAACAGCCTTGGCTAATATGTAGGTAATCAGCGTGAAAAAGCCTGTCAACGCGATTGCTTGGAGGCCCAAATGTTCTTTTCATATGCGGGAACTTGTTCAGTCCTTCTTCCATCCATTTCGTAATCTTTTCTGGGTCGTCCTGAAGCTCGAATTGAAATTGACGTACGCAATCTAATATAGACTGCGGTGGGCTCGCCAGCTCCCGTATTACTTCAGTTTCGGGAAATGAATATTGTACTATGCCCGAAGAACCATCACTTGGCACCGCAATCACAGCGTCACCTAACCTCATATCGTGTACGTCGTTGGGAATCGCTCCAGCTGCACCAAGGAGAAGTATCAGCTTTAGTCTAGCAAAAGTCCTGCGCATGCTGGTTGCTACAGTTGCTACTATGGTTGTTTTAGCAATATTGGTTTCTGAAAGTGGGCTTAGCACAACATTGAGAACCCCTATACGTCCATAGGTGTAACAGTTATCGTCCCCCGGCACATAGAAAGAGAGTTCAAATTTTTCATCTAGCATGCTATGGGCCGCAGCTAGATCATACCTGTTATTGCAGATCCATCCGACTTGAAAATTCTCCCTCTGCAATTTTGGTACAGTTTCCATTTATGAAGCAGAGATATCCTAAGATTGGTTTTGTAGGATTGTGAATATTGATGTGAGTGGGTGGGGAGGGACGGGGTATTTAAAAGATTCGATACCCTTTGTATATAGTATTCTGTAGTCTTCTCAGTATTCGACCATAGAAGGAAAAGGTGGATTCTGTTGGACTAGCTAAGTTGATCCGGCAATCATACAGATAGATCTATCAGCCAATCAGAGCGAGTCACACACCTTAGAGACGCATCCACTGAATAGGGGCTAAAAGAAAGCCTCCCATAGCGAAGATTGTCGTCCGACTAGTAAAAATGTCGGACCTATTCACCAAAAAGAGGATCCCCTTAATGGTTTGTATTCCAGTGCAGACGTTCTGTATCCGCTCGTACTGTGTTGAAATAACGTGATCTAATTTCTGACAAAAATATAGTTAGTCTGGCATCATAAACTCTGGCTCATCTTATGGAGTATTAGGACTAAGTTAAAGAAATCTCAGATTTTACGTCAATGCGGGAGTATCTGGTTTGTTGCCGTAATTATACACTACCTAGTACAGTACGGAGTATTGATCTGGTATCAGCCCTTCTCTCTTGAGAGAGGACAGACTTGTTCAGTACCAAAGAATCTATAATGAATTATGGTTCACGAAGCATACTTCCTGCAAAGCCACCGTCCGAAATCTCCCTACTCATAAAGTGCGGCACAGTCAAGCTCTACTACGTGGCACATAGTAGAAAGCCTGTCATCAGACCAGACTAGCAATACCCCTGTCAAACATGCCTTGTTGCCTTTGGTCAGCCTTGCACTAAATATAGAAGGAAAAGGACAGGGGGCAAGCAAAAAGATCCTAGCAGTGAGAAAGAGGGGAAGGGCATTTGTGAGGCTATCCCAATACGTTAACTCGTATGTAAAAATGTATTCCATTGAGCCAGAGCCGACCCACACTGGGAACGATGTGGGTAAGGCGCTGCGACAGGTAATTTGATGTCGCTGCGCTTTGGCTTGGTGCAATTACTTTGGTTATGCAAAGGTTCATCATATGTGATGTGCGCAATGGATTGACTGCACTAGACTCGCACGCCACGGTATGAAAGATGAGCTGACCAGACTCTCAAAAGCGGAGTCTTAACATTGATATGGTTATGTGGTGAGATTGATGGCAGCTATTCTTAGGGTTAGGGGTATTAAAGCAGCTCGATAAGAAGCTTCCAAAAACTTCCATTATGACACCACCACCCGTGGTTATTGAGTGTATTTGATTAACCATTATTGGGAATTCATTATTTCTAATATGTTGCATCTGCCAATGTAAGTCAGAATATCTCTAGTCCTCAGCAGGTAACAGTTCTCCATCATACTTCACAACCCTCAAATCCGGCTTGTTGGCAAAATATGCAGTCTCTCCTAGCGGTATGCTATCATTTTCAATATACAGAGTATTGTCTGGTCCTTTGAAGATGCTAATAACACCGAATCCTTCTTTCCGTGTCCACAGGGGGAATACCGCCATACTACCTTCACGATCTTGGTATCGAGGACGAAGTGTCTTTTTGGTGGAGGGACCGACAAAGGTCTATAATGCAATCCGCATGATCTAATCAGCATTGACATAGATACAGACAGATGCGAAACCTCCTTCACATGTTTTACACACACTCTCTTCTTTTTGCCCCACATCCCAGGTCTAGCCCCTGAGACTAGTCCAAGCCAGTATTTTATATGTAAATGTAATACTCATCTTTTATATATCTCTGATCTTGAATATATATAATCTTTAAGTAAATTATGTATGAAACTGGTATTGAAAAGTACTAGTCTGAATGAATCGTGGACTACTTCTAGGCAACAGCCTTAGATGTGGGGCAAAAAGAAGAGAGAGTGTGTAAAACATGTGAAGGAGGTTTCACATCTGTCTGTATCCGATTGGAGCAGACGTGAGAACAATTTACGGTAGTTGTAATATTTAACCCGGCTCCAGTTACTGATGCATTTACCCCTATACCTGTTAAGAGGCGATTAGGCTTGTGTTGCGAAACCACAACGGTTATCTCCTCCAAATGTTCATTGACGACCTATACACAAGACGGGACTTTTTGTATGGTGCGCACTATTGCGCCGATGAACCCCTTGTAAGATATTTAGTTGCAGGTTCAGTGTGGTACTGTACCAACAAAGACTATTTCACTTACTTTATGTGATGGACGCTCAAGGCCCAGAAACAACTTCATTTCTAAGCGTAGCAGTATCGACGAAGAAAACTAAGTGTGAAGAAGAAGAAGAAGAAAGGGGAAAACTGGCGCTGAGCCTTGAGGCTCTCCAAATACACTCTGTCATGGGATGGAGGCCTTATGGGGAAAGCGGTCTAAAATGGCAGAATTGCAAGATCATATCAACCAACTTGTTTGTAACTTAGGCCTTCCCTTCCTCTTCTCCCAAGCTTAGGATTATCATTAGAATAGGCTTATTGAGACGTCACACTTTAGGCTTACCAGTCGGCAAGAAACACGTATTCAAGCGAGGGGTGTGGATTTTTCAATATAGAGGACAATTCCCAATGTTAGAAACGACAGAGGTTCGATCAACCAAACACACATACAGAGGGTGGACCCTCATAAGTAGATGAGAATGCGTCAGAAAACTGGGACATGGTGAAGATGGTTAGAAGAAGAGAAGACTTACCAGATTTCCTTTGCAGTTCGGCAAGGGACTCAGGAGGTAAAATGACAGATCACATTTGATACTCATCATGCTAATTGGCTAGAACTGAGGTTCGTGAGGGTCACCCTGAAATTCGTGAGGGTCACCCTGAGGTTCGTGAGGGTCATCCTAAGGGTCAACCTCGCGACCCTACGACTTTGGCAGAACATAATTGAACATGATCGATATATTTCGCTCAATTTCGACACGGCATAGGTATGTAGAAAGTGGATAATAGATGTTCAATATAATTAAGTCAGGATTTCAGGAAGTTTGAGGCTAATAACCAAGAATATCAAAGTTGTAACTTCTTCAGATTATACTTCTACAATCAAAATATATATTTCCCCATCGTTACATGCCTCTCTCTCCAACTCTTCACAATACACACCACAACGGTTTTTCCCAGGCAGAAAAAAGGTGTAAATCCAGGATTACTAAGCAAGAAGGCTTATTTAGAAGACATATTTCATAAAAATACGTAGGGGTTTGATAGAAAACAATGGATTCATAGTCGGACATACGAAACAGGTATAAAAAACAGGAATTTATGAATGTTTGTCAGCAGAATTATCCATCCGAATTAGGGAAAGCGTGAGAAAGTTATGCATATGCGGGCCGTGAGGGTCGCTTGGCGGGTGACCCTCCAAAGATTCTATGACCCTCAGGTGCGGTGAGGGTCGCGGGTCGCGAGGAGGGACCCACGGTCCGGGTCATGGCGAGGTCTAATGATCACCCCGCCAAAAGTGTCGATAAATACCTGGCATTGAAACCTGACGTATTCGAACAGAAACAACAACTCAATATACACAATATTGCTAGTCACTTCTTCACTTCTTCTTTTCTAATCCCAGTAAACCACTATTTAGGATTGGCCTGGAATAAACCTACCAATCCGACACTAATTAGGAACTTATTATAAATTAATTCTAATTGGCCCAGCCAGTGATCAATATTTGACAAATGAATGCTAAGTCCATAATCAATTTCATGTTGGATCCAGGTCCATGGCTTTTTATAGATACAAATCATGGTCCTTAGCTATAAAGCATAAACGCCCACTACAAGAATTCTTTTCATACTAATTCTTATCTCTACATCAATTACCATTCTCATCATGGGCGACGACTTTAGAGTTTTTGGGTCTCCTATTAGCGGTGACTCTGGGGTCAAATTCTCCTTTTGATAAACCATTTAATAATGCTCTTGAATCTAATGCAGTTCCTGCTTTTGGTAAACTATCTGGAGCTCCCAAGAAAAATACTGGATCTAAGGAAGTTCTTCGTTTGGGTGAACCATTTAGAGCTCCTGAGAAGAATATTGGGTCTATTTTTAGATATTCTACGACTAGCGATGGCTCTAAACCAGCTAACGATTCTTCTTTTGCATCTTGGAATCCCAAGAGTCATCTTGGAACTACTAAGAGGACTTCTAATGATGACTCTATAGATGCAACCAAAGTTCCTCCTTTTGGTAATCCGTTTGGCCCTGTCCGTGAATCTGATGACGTTCCTCCCGATCCCGACAGCCTTCGCAACGGATCATATTTCTACCCTAATGGAGATAGCATACACGAAGGACCTGATGGAAGCGTTACCAGAAGATATCATGATGGCACCGTTATCGAGACAGGTTCAGATGGAATCTCTGTTTAATGGTTAGAGCCAGGCAAATTTTCCGGGCATTTTCAAAAAATATCCCGAAACTCGGGGGCACTCCGAATAGGACAAATGGATTCAATCGACGGTGCTGATATAACTAGCTGAAAGGGCAATAGAGGGTAAGTATGAAGGGGATAGGAAGGCTAAGAATAGTGATTCGCAACACTTTTACAAAGGAACGATCGAACAGGGTAGATTAGAATTAGCAAATTTTATTGTATCATGACCACAAGAGCATTCCTCTACAATAGCCTCTTTAATCAATAAAAGCTATCTTTATGGAATCTGTGCTCTATAATAGGATACTATCGGTACTGACGAAACCATTGTAGGATACGCGCTCGATCGAAAGTATATGACAAGGACAAAAGGCCGCGGCATTAATATGCTGTGATATGATAGGATCAATAAATAGAAGCAGTTTGAATGATATACTACTAACTTAGCATCGCATCTGCATTCCACCAGAAGCAAGCAATGGAATTTTTCTGGCGGTGGATCATTTCCATGGACTACATGGTTTTTGTATAGCCCATGTCCGCCTTGCAGATTGATCGATGGCTTGTTCTACAGTACACCGCCATTGAACAGTTTCTTTACATCTACCCCTGCTACTGATATAGCAAGGTGACCTTGTGCTAATGTGAAGGTGCCAAGCCAGATCTCATAATAACCTATTAGTATGCCTAATCTAGGTGCTATTCGATAAGAATACAAACACAAGGAAAGGAGGAAAAAGGACTGATTGTGCGATGACTGAGCGATGTGGACATATTATAAGGCATCAATAAGGCAGCTATAGTAATTCATAAGGCTGGACTTGCCCGTAACAATCGTCATCCCATGTGAAAGTCTTACAGTAGTCTAAGCTAAATAATAATAAAACCCCAATAATCCTTCCTTAAAATGCGCATAGCTATCACAATATGCCTCCAGAATTGACTCCTCTAAAGATTCACTAGTAAAGCTCTTTATTACCTGTTTGAAGTCGCCCTCAGAAGCGTAAGATAAGGCAAGGTCAACCATAGACTTATCACTCTGTATCTGTATCTTGAAAGGAAACATAAGACACAAAATATTAAAAAAATGGTATGGTTTTTAGCAGTACTTACCTAAAGGCATTAAGTTATGTCGTTAGTTTATTATCAAGCCGAGATGAACTTCAAGCAAAACAACGAGCCTCTTATACCTTTGTTGTCAAATATTAATAGCTTACTTTATTAAATTTGAGTTGGATTCCATTATCTTTTTCGCCATTTTCAAGGGCGAAAAATTGTAATGGGAAGCGATCCAATTTAGATCAAGACAGTGATAACAAACATTAGAATATTTAGTGGATGTTCGTCTGGTTTTTGCTATTGTTGCTGGATTCGGTTGGCCTGTACAAAACAGCTTTCCTGGCGCGATGACCTGGCGAATAGCAAGCTCTTCGTATGGGAGCCCAAAGAGCAGGATCTTGAAGAGTTCACCACAAGATTTCTTGAGCCATGGACTTCCAATTGGCACTTACACGCAACTCGTGAAGTATACGAAGTCATGGCCGAAGAAACTATCAATGCCATAGAGTTTAACAAGCACAAGGTACCTGATAAGCCTTTTTTGAAGATAACTCGTACCCTAGATAACTGGACGAAGCGGGGTGTCGAATTCAAGACGCTGTATCGCTCTGACTATCTTAGCAAGCTGTGAACCATACGATGATGTATCCAGAGAGACCTCCACTTAAGTTTTGTAAAGATTCTTGAAGAAGATCTGGTTGCCAAGGATTATGAGCAGTAGTAGAGATATCACTTGTACGTCCCCCTTTGGGGATTGATTGATTCTTGATGGAGCGTTCTCATCGTTCTTCTTCTCCCTATCTATTTCTAGGAAGCTACTACTACTACTAGTAGTAGTAAGTTCATTACGCCCAGAAGCACCAAGCCTAAAGGGCTCCAATACGCTATCTGCTTTCCATTGCATACACTGTGGTCATAATCTCATTTCGAGAGGAAAAGCTATGCCAGCTGCAAAAACCTCTCTAGCCCATACATTAAATCTTGAACGGTTTTCCTTCATTGTTGTAGATATTCTCCAAAAGCAATAACCCATCCCTCTAATACACCGCACCTCCCACGCGTCCATTCTCGATGTAGTTTCGTGAACCTCTTCCCTGAGTAGCGATTTACCAAGAGTACTTCTCACATTAGCGCCCGAAGTAGCTGACTGCCTCGCTGGCGGCAACACTAGATAGTAGACGAAGGACTGACGAATCGACATGTGACTGAACCGGTAGGGCAGGTGAGTTATCGTCAGCAAGATCCAGCGAGTATCGATCAGTAGTAGGTGGCCAGGTCAGTGATTCGAAGGTTCGTCAACATTTTGAGGTTATTGACGTGTTCTTTTGAAACTCCCCGCCAGGTCGTCCCAACCAATAAAGTTTTTTCCACCGGAGTTTCGATTTGAAAAGTTCTTAGCTTCAGCTAACCCTACGCCCTCTGGCACTCGCGGGAGCTAAGGCAGCACAGCGAGCCACTTAGATGCAACCTCAGATCATCGACCACTAATCACCAGCCCCTCGTGGAAAGTCACCTTCTCATAGTGAGGGACGTCAGTAAGTTGGACTGCATAGCATAGCCGAAGCTAAGAATCGCTTCCTTCGCTACTGGGCGATCAGTCCAGACCCGGCTCGACGGAGAGATTGACCCCTCAACAGATATTGCCTGTGGCCCATCATAAGGATCCCCAGTCTCTGGTATTCTCTTCATGCTCTACATAGCGCCCCTATTCCGTCTAGGAAACCTAAGGAACAGATTTGGTTACGCGGACGACGCAGCTAGCCTAGCGATCTCTTCATATCTTGCCACTAACTGTGAAACCTTGTCAGACTCACTCCAAGAAGCTCTTAACTAGGGCTCTGCGGACGGTATTACATTCGCACCAGATAAATACGAGCTTCTTCACTTCTCCCGACATAAAGCAGACCAGGATCCAACCTACACATTTTCAGTTAAAGCTGGATTAATTGTAGTCTCAGAAAACACTAAACAGCCATATCTATGTTGGCTAGGAATTCTCTATAATAAAAGCTAACCTTCAAATGGCACGTTGGTGAAACAGCATCCAAAGCCCTCACTGTGATTGAGGGTTAGGGCTACTTACGCCCTTCGCTCCTAGGGAATACTGTTCGAGGAGTTATACCTTATCTACTATAGCAGGCTGTATCAGCCTGTGTACTCCATAACGCATACTATGGTGCTAAAACCTGGCGGCTAGGCCGTACTCTCCCTAAGCACTCCCAGATTTCAAATCGAGTTGGAGGATATGTTGAGAAACTAGCCACAGTAATACTAGCAGGCGCAAGAGCGGTGCTTCCAGTTTTACGCATAACCCCAATATCTGTCCTATACCGAGAGTCTAGATTCTCTCCACCAGAAATCGAACTAGATCAAATAGCCCTCCTAGCATCTGTCCGCCTAGGGTATCTTGATCCATACAACCACTCCGAAGACGCGCAGAACAGGTAGCCAGAGATGGCCGACAAATCAGTCGATTTGCCCACCTTGTGCTGGCCCTCCCCAGCTCTGAACAGATAAGCCCTCTACAATATGCTTCCTGGTACCCTCGTGAGTCACGCGAGAGTGCCCAAACTCGAATAGGAGCTCCTATGGGGCGCACAAAGGAACAGACGGCGGCTGACTTCTCAAATTTCCAACGTACTATTCCTAGCTCTGATATCATAGTCTTTTTAAATAGGTCCAGACTTGAAAATGGACGTTCTGGTGGTGGCTATGTTGGTTTTCAAGCAAATCATCAGTTTCTCCGTTTCTCGCTCTCATATGGACCTTGGAAAGAAGTGTTTGATGCAGAAGCAGAAGCAGCTCTAGCTGGTGCTCAGGCAGCCATTACATATCCAACAGCTCGATTTGCCACCAATCTGTAGATTTGCCTTCACAACCTGGAAGTTGCTACACGCCTCCTATCCACCTCTATAGGATTTTTCCAAGAAGTCTTTGAATCCTTCCGCACTCTCACAGCCGCCTGGCCACTCCGCGAAAGGCTTCCTCACACCAAAAAAGGATCTATCCAAATCCGATGGGTCCCTGGACATGCCAAAATACCTGAAAATTAAGCGGCTGATCTCGCTGCCAAAGAGGAAGTCGCCTCTACCTCTCTTCCCCCACACAACTCCTCATATACCTCGCTAAAGCGACATGCCAAGGCTCGATCCCTCTCCGCTGCTCAGTTACACTGGCAGAACGTGGCACCACAAACGTACCAAGACCTAGAAATAACTATATCCCCTAAGCGCCCTAGAGAGCTTCAACTCATCCGACTTGACCTTGGCCGTATCATCGCAGCCCGTACTGGTCATGGGACTTTGCGAACTACTATGAACGTTTCAACCATGACGATGCTTATCTTCTCTGCCGATGCGGAGCACGAAAAGCACCTCTGCACTTCTTCTGTCGTATAGCTAGGAGACGAGCACCCCGTCCTCCTGGGGCCCCTACTGAGGTCATCTCCTTTCTTTTAGGCACTGCGAATGGAGCACAAAGGCTAGCCACATGGCTAGCAGAGACCCGCTTCTTTGAGGATATCTGCCCTCGCCAACCTCTCCTTAGCATCTAGCTAAGACAAACCTACTCTTCCTTTACATTTCTCTTTTCCTTCCTTTATTCTCTTCTCTTCTCTCTTTCTCTCTTTCTAAAACTTACTGTTCAGTTATGATAGTGGTGAATTAACGGGTCATGGAGTGTAGGTGGATCATTGCAGCTGGCAGATACCTAATTCCCACTCACAAGTGGACCTTCCTGTAAGACCACGGCAGCTATGGAAACGCGCCAAAGAGTCTCTTACCTGTATATAAATCTGATAGACGGATTGAAACCCGAGGTTTACCCCTCGGCGGCCTATGTCCCAGTAGGGATCGGTGGGAAACGTGCAAGTCACGAACCACGGCCGTAAAATAGACACACACACATTACTCCTGGGTGATCAGTCACAATATTAGGAATCAAGATAGCTCATATTTTCAGACTCGTTAGGCCGCTTCGTGTTCGCGCTTTGCTACCGTCTATACTTCGTGATACGGACTCAACATCAAGAGACTGTAAAAGATGTGAAGAATGAGAGGGCATACAGACTGGAATCACATTATTCTCAGTGCATGTACAGTGAAATTCAGCAGTTAAATGGCTTCCATGACCATCAAGAATCAGCATCCGATATTTCCCCAATGTATGGCCATTAGTAAGAGGAATAAAATGAGTTTTAAGCCATTCTAATCCAATCTTATCTGTCGTCCCATATCGCTAATATTGATTTTCTAGTCGTCTGGACGATCCTCAAACTAGCCTAATCGAGTGTATTTCCTTGCCTTGAAAATAATGTACGAAGGCAATGCCATCCAATCGAATTAACTTTCTCAATTGCAGTTACCCATTCTCGAATACCAGGCTGTAATAGTTTTGGCCGAACATATCGATCGCTTCCTGTTATAACCTTTGCAGTTGCGCAGAGTCCTATAGCAAAGCCAGTCTCATCAAAATTGCAGACATCTCCTGCCAAGGTCCCATGCTTCGATATGACCTCCCGAACGCGATCAAAATATTCTTGAATTATACCCGGATCTTTGCACTTAGCACTTTCATAGTTATATTTCCCGGAAAATTTGGATTGGATCTCTGGGCGACGTTGGATGAGATTATACACCCATTTCTCTCCAACCTGTTGATTTCCACGTTGTGAAAGAAGATAATCAGCCATCTCTCATACAAGAGCGTGTCGAGGAAATAATCCACGTTTATCTAGGTCAAGCACCCATTCGACATATGATTTCTCCCCAGATTTTGACAATTTATGGCTACTGGCATCTGTTTCAGCTCGATATAGTCTGTTTCGAAGAGTTGACCGTGAGACATTATAGATCTATGCTGCTTGTCGTACAGAACATAATTTTCCAGCTTTTAAATGGGAAATAGCTAACAAGATTCGTCCATCTTGCTCCGTTGAATTTCTTGAATTTTGATTGCGAATTGGTGGCCTCTTGACGTGTTGAATTATGTAGAAACAGCATACCCGTGCCGCTAGCGCGCACCTCACCAGCGAAGCGGGTGAGGGTGCGCGTCACATAAGTGAAATTGTCAGATAAATTATATTTTTTATTTCAAACTCCCCATATCATTACAAACCCCCAAAACACCACCAAAATGCCATCCGAAAAGTATAAAGAAGAGGAAAACAGGATCTCAGAGGCCTTAGAGATACTTAGGAAAAATCCGAAGCAAAAAATCAAGCCGTTGGCGCGTCAATTTGGCGTGGATTACCAACGGCTCCGGCGACGCGTGTTAGACGGCACTTCTCAACTAAACCGACGACCAGCGCACAAGCGATTGACAGAAGATCAAGAACGCGCTATAATTCTATGGATGAATGATCTAGATGATAGAGGAATCCCTCCAACCGTTCGCATGATTAAAAACTACGCGGATAAAGTGCTTCAAAATATGCACCCTGGCGCGGATAACCCCCCTCAACTCGGGGATCGCTGGGTCTATCGCTTCCTCAAACGACTGCCCAAAGAATACGTCAAAATGAAGCAAAAGACTATTGATCCAAAGCGACATCTTGCTGAGAACCCGAGCGTTATACAGGCCTGGTTTGACCGTCTAGAAACTGCAATAGAACGCTATAAGATTACACCATCTAATATTTGGAACTTTGACGAATCTGGATTTCAAATTGGACAAGGGGGGGATGAAGAAGTTGTAACAAGATATCCGGATGCTTTAAGGCACGTTCCTAGCTCTTCTTCACGGGAATTGGTTTCCACAATAGAGGGTATAAGCGCGGTTGGGAATACGATTCCTCCATTGCTTATTTTTACTGGAAAGGTTATCCTTGAGAGCTGGTTCCAATATCTCAAAGAAGATGAGTGGAAAGTGACTATAAGCGAAACAGGCTTTTCAAATGATGAGATTGCGTACGATTGGCTCAAACATTTCAATGAGCATACACGAGAACAAGCAGGAAACGATTTTCGTCTACTTTTTATGGATAATCATGAGGCTCATCTTACGTCTGAGTTCTTATCCTATTGCGACGACTATAGGATTATTCCCTTTGCTTTTCCGCCTCATACAACACATCTTTTACAGCCTCTAGATGGGTTGCCATTCTTACAATATAAACGCGTTCATAGAAGGGCTATCAACGAGCAAGCGCACCTTGGAGGTTATTTTTACGATAAGATCGATTTTTTGGCCAATATTGCTCGTGTACGCGCTGACGCCCTTACTCCACGAGTTATCCGGAATGGATTTTCTGCGCGTAGGCTTTGGCCTTTCAATCCAGAGATAATTATCGGTCCTTTAATTGAGAAATAGGACCTCCAAGAAGGGCAAGAGTTGCTAATTTATGATGGCAATGAGGAGCCGGATATCTCAAGTTCACCCACCAATGCTTCATTTTCTCCGCCAACTACTGCGTATAAGCTTCAAAGATCAATTACTAAGGTTGACGCCCAGCTGAATGAGATTTCCGACGTGATTCCTAGTATTCGGAGGAGTCTAAAAAAGATTTTTGACGGAAGCCTCACGCAGGCCCATCTTAAAGATCAACAACAGGCTCAAATCGAGCGCCTCCAAACGCTCAATGAACGCAAATCCGCCAAAAAAACTAAGCGCCAGGTGCAAATTGGAGGTATCCTCACTGTAAAGGATGCGAATAGAGCCATCAAAAAGCGTGCTACAGCTGAGGAAAAGAAGGCCGAGAGGAAGAGGCTCAAAGAGCTACGGCAAGCAGCATTGGGATCAATGCCTCCCCCGCTTACGCAAAGTGACGAGGCGGCGATTGATCGTAATACTCTATTGAATTTGATTGAGCAGGCTTACCCAAGATGCTCAGATCCAAATTTAATTCGTTGGGTTGACGAGAGAATGTAAATTTGTTAGCAATTTCCGTACAAAATATCATTTATCTGACAATTTCACTTATGTGACGCGCACCCACATGCGTAGCGTGTGGTCGCGGGCTTGGCGGCACGGGTAGAGCGCGTTTTCGGGAAGAAGTGGCCAACTCGCTTACCGATTACGTTACATGTTCGGTATTACGGTAGGGTACAATACCATGTGTGATACGGCCGAGTGGAGCAGTCTAAAAGCTTATTTGAAAATAGTCAGCTCTACTTAACATAGGTTATGAGAAACAATCAGCGAGAGCAAGTGACTCGCTCGGCGTCCTGGCTCACTGATTACGTTATATATTTTTCGTAATTATATACTATTTTCACATCGAACCCTCTTATTTAGATCATGAGCGGTCCCGGTACACCTCTCCATGTTTTTAGCAATGGAGCAAACAACTCCTGTTGCAGAACGTTGGCTCAGGTTTCAATACGGCAATGTTCATGATCAGTTACAAATGTGGATGAAAGACTTGCCTATTCAAGATACTATTGAAGATGAAAAAATGGACAAAATTCTGAAATTCCTAGCTGGTTATCTTTCCTTTGAGAACTGGAACCGGATCGAAGATGCCTTGCCGACTCTTACCGATCATCGCACCGAGAACGAGATCAAAGAGACCAAAGAAAGCATCATACGGATTCTTATCGAAGCCTTTTCAGCCAAAGAGGTCATCGAGATGTGTTCCAAAGGTAGAAAACATGATAATGAAACGTATAGTGAAATATTGGCTGGTGTAGGATCGTGCATAAAGATTTCGAAACATAAAAAAGAAAGTTTTCTAAAGAAAACTTTCATTTTGACGATTAAGCCTAGCTTTGATGACTTTATCAAGTTTAACTATGATGATAAATATACAGGGTTTCTTTTCAATAAACGGAATCCGAGTCCCTGATTGAATAAAATGCGAGAATAGCTAGCTATGCCTCGTTCCCCTTGTTTTTAGGGGGCAGTCATCAGTATCAGGAATTCCATACCATATTGATCCGGCTTGTCAGCTTGTCGGAATAGCTGTTCTACGTGACTAGTGCTAGCGACCTAGACGTGGATAAACCGACAGTTAGTTTGTTCAAAGTGAAGCCTTAGTTTAGCTCAGCTATAGTGATTGATTAGGTATTTCTCAAATAAACAATTTTTAAAGCGCTGCACGAGGACAGTATCAAGAATATCCGAGACATTCAGGATGGAACTGAATAGGAGCAGCAACTTCAAATCGGTTTGTTTGTCGTGGATTCTATAGGAAGTGGATGAGCCAGTGAAAACATGTATAAGAGCCATGTAGTCGCCTTGATTCCCTGGCGTGAAAAGAATATCAATATCATAGTCTTCACGATCTACACAGGACAGGTATTAATGGAAGCCGAAAAAAGTATACCTGCCTTTCTTTCCGGCTCCGACTGAGCGACAGAGGTAGTTGCAGAAGAAACGACGTGGTTACCGCGCTAGTCAACCAGCCTCAGGGGGAGCGGACAAAACATGGAAAAGTCCAGCGACAGGTAGATATATTATGTAAGAATTGAAATAATAAGATGAAAGCGACAGTCGTGGATAAGGAGGAAAATAGGAGAGCACAAAGAAAAGAGGAAGTAAAAGCTAGGCTGAACACTAATTCAGCCCCACGCATCTAGCTACTCCCAAAGTGTGAGATACATGATAATCTGGCAAACCTGGATTCCTCTCTCTTATGTATGATTGTACGCGTGTGAAGAACTTGTTATTTTCTTTCTCTTTCCTTTCCTCATGTTATTTTTTCTATTCAGACATGCCCTTATACTGAGCATTAGGCGGGACTAGCCCGTAACACTTAATGAAACCATATGAGTTTTATATTAATTGTGATGGCGTTCATTCTCTATCCTAAGTGGTAACTAATCGAGCAAAAACTAAGCATGAGGAAAGAGGGAGAAAAGACTCGCTATGCCGCTCGTAAGAACTCTTTTTATATGTGCTTCCGGAGCCTTGTCGGTGCCTATTTAGGAAATCCTGAAGACAAAGGAGGATATCCCCGTTAGGGTCATCCTCTTAGGGCTTAGGGCTTCGTCCAGGTGCCGGCAAGGTCCATACGATATCCTGCTCCGTAACCCAGCCGTCACATTAATACCTATGTAATTATCACGGTGATTTGTGAGTCCTCAAGAGACGCATAGAGCTTCTGATTATTCACTTCGTTGTACTAATTCGGATATCCGAATTATCTGACGAACGCACTTAATGAAAGCATACAAGTTTTGTATTCAATACCTATATAATTATCATGACTTGGACAATGGCTACCTGCATAATTGCTTTTCGTCAATAAATACCATTTCTATATAACCCATGTTTACATTCAATGTTGCCAAACATGAGAGCGACTTAATTCTCATAGGAGCATCAATATAGAGAGAGAGATCTTAAGGATGGCAAATATGACGATAACCACTCTGTATACAACGAGACCCACTTTTTTTTGAGCCAGCCCGTGATAAGAAGATTCACTAGCTTGGCTTCCACGTTGGCCCACCCCTTGTTGACTGCATGAACTATGTCCTCAAGTCGCACACTTACATCAAGGTTTATGACAAGTTCAAGTAATTCACAGTTACAGTATTCTATCGCATAGAATATGATGTTTTTCCCATAGAAATCTGTACTGTTCATGTCAACATCCTTAAAACTTAGCAGGGGGTTCTCTGTTTTGTATCTATTATAATCCTTCACAAACCAATGCAATGGTGAATTAGTGTAATTCTTCAAGCCTAAACTAGGAAGTACACCATGGTCTAGAAGTTCAACTGCAAAGTTTTTGTCTTGGTTCCTAATAAATATTTCTCCCACTCTGCTGTACCAAAGTGGGTCCATACCCTTATACAAAACCTTTTCTAATTTCCGTTTTGTCAGTCTCTGTGCTTCCCACAGCTCCTTATATTTTGCTTCAGGGAGTCTGGTCAGAATTTCAGGCCACATCTGGACTAGCATCTTAGCCACACCAGTATCATCATCAGCATTGCTGTATTTTGCTAGAACCAGCTCAAGAGCATATTTGTCGTCAGAACCTTTGGTCATAATCAAATCCCCATCTTTTGGTTTTATACAGCTTCCAGCTATCGAGCTTCCAGCTATCTTTGTTGGATTACTTAGATAATATTTGTCTAAACACAATATTGAATCCAGATATGGAGCATTGCTACCATCACGCAGAGCATCTTCTGTTGATAAGAAACAGTACAAAGCGTTATTGCCCTTGTTATCTCTGGCGTATATGTTGCTTCCTCTGCTATGAAACAGATCTAAGTATTCATATTGCTTAGTTTTTATGGCAATATGTTCTGCAGTCTCCATTTCAATATTAGTGCAGTTGATAAAGCCTTCAAAATCCTTTTTTTGACCCGCACAGTCGAGGAGAATCATCGCCATGTAGTAGGGTGTACTGTCAAATGTCTCCCTAAATATATCATATATATTACATCTGTTACGTAACATCCATTGCAATATTGTATTGCCAGTTTCCTCTTCTCTCCATCCAAGGCAGTCATTCGGCCAATGACAAACATAATATCGGAATAAGTCTGGCCTCTGATCCGTGATAGTTTTTTGCACCTGATGAATGGAGAATTCATTAAGTTCACAACAATGCATCGTTGGTTGTAGGACTAAAGCACAATCGTGAAATGCTCTGGCATATTCTTCAATTGTTTTAACAACATTCTGAAGTTTCTTATCCTTGGCAAGTTGAAGTGCAGATTTTCCCTTGCAATTAGTTAGTATTGCCGATAACACCACTCGCCTTTTATCAATCAGACGGAGCGCTGAAAGGAGTTTTTTAATGATTTCCTCTTTGCCCAGGTCAACTGCATGATAAAGAGCTGTAACACCATTGAAGTTTGGTTCATCTTCTAGGCCTTTTAATTCTTCGATATATTTATAATCATCACTCTCTACCGCAAAATGAAGTGGCATATGTCCATCCTTCGACCAGTTATGTGTGTACACGCCCGCGCCAAAGCAGTCATCGTGAGCCATTTTGGTCAGGTAGTATTTTCCCAACCAGTCCCATTGTACTGCTACGTTTCTTAACATCAGCAATGTAAGCATCGTATAGCCATCGGCATTCCTCCAGGATCCTGGTACAGTCCAAATATCTTGAAATATTCTCAATATGTCATCTCCATCATCTCCATCTTTTGATGCGACATCGGTGGGTAAAACTTCCAATGTATCATATCCTTCATCTCTTGATGCGGCATCTGTGACTGCATTTTGTGGGTTGGGTAAAACTCGTGAGTCAGGCACTACTCGTGCACCCTCGCTCCGTAGTGTTCTAGCGGCCTCAATGAGATCTTTTTGTTGAATATAAGTCATATTTCCCTAAGCTTGATAAGCACTGTGATTAATATGGGTAGAACCTAGTTTTGCATCTGAGTAGTAGCCTATTCAATAAGGCAGTTCGGCTTTGAATTGATTCAAATATAGATCCTGTGGTAGCGTTACGTAAGATCGACCAATTTGTAATGGACCGTACCCAAACAGCGACAGTAGAGCGGAGATAAATCTATCGCTGACTTATCCCCGCTGAACAGAAACCTACTATATGCACATACAGAATTTAGTGTACAGTCATCCCTAGGAGAAGCTTTACGTGTTTAATTATAGAGGATGTTGAGATACCCCTCTTGATGACTCACAAATCATCCTGCCAAAATAAAAGACCCAGCTTTGAAACAATCTTGCTAGTCTGCCTTGGTCTAAGGCGCCGGGAGAAACTATGTCTTAGTCCCAATTTCGAGATTAGGATATATTAGACGGCATAGCCGCAGGAAATACTATCCCAATAATTCAGGAAAGAAGCTTTCTGTTCGTACAGTATCACAGGGGTGTGCACACAGGTAAAGTGTAGGTTCGAGGTTCGTTGTATTCAGTTGTATATCGTAAGTTTCCAGAGGAGGCTCAGCTACCTACTTATGTGTAGGTAAACAAAGCCGAGCTAACCAAGCTCGGCTAACTACAGCTGCAACCTCTAATTCACTTCCTTTATCCCATTTTATCTCCTCCCATATTGAATACTTCGGGAATATGCTATTCCTACAGGATCACTAGACGATAACTGTATATACTGCCTCAATCTTTTTCTAAGATGATCTCTTTCAGTACAGCAACATTCCAAAGCTTTGGTCACAGACTGCAATCTGTTCTCTAGTTCATCGATCCTTTGTTGCAGTTCAGCCTCTTTCTTTAATGCCACAGCCACTGCAGCGAAATTGACACCGTACAGGTGGATGAGAGACTGGAAGCTCAGGCTCGGCCGGAACAGTAGTAACAGCTTGAGATGCCTCAATCTGATCTTGTATAAGCACCTGAGCCTCCTCCGTACTAATTCCTTGCTCATTAGATACTTGCTTCTTAGATTTTTGACGTTTCTGTTTCTCTTTTTCATGTGCAGTCCGTAAATCATGATTTTCTTTCCGGGAGAGTAAGAGATCATTCATGGTTGTTTCATAAGCTTTTGATGCCTGTGTAATTGCTTTATAAAAAACCTCAGATGAATTTTCTGTATGCTGGCTTATTTGTTTTCCAATTGTAGTCATTTGACGCTTGAATTGACGTGCATTCTGAGGTGTTTGTAAGCAAGATGGCTGTGTATCGCTTGATCGACTTGGAGGAGGTGTTGGGGTCTTCAATTGGACAGTAAGCTGTTGATAGACTCGATCTGGATTAAATGGTACTAATCCAGTAGCTGCAAAGCTATTCCAAATATTTTGAGCTTTATATGCCATCGTACGAGCCTTTGGAAATGCAGTGAGAAAGTCAAATTTGTCAATATGATTGAACCCAAGCCTCATCCGCTGCTCAACAAGTTGTCCATAATATCGCTTTAAAATAGCAAAATAGCCAACATCAAGAGGCTATAAGAGATGGGAAGAATGAGGAGACATACACACTGGACTAATATTATTCTTAGTGCATATGCAGTCAAATTCAGCTGTTAGATGACTTCTATGGCCATCAAGAATTAGCATCTGATACTTTCCAATTGACCGGTCATTTGTAAGAGGAATAAAATGGAGTTTAAGCCATTCTAATCCAATCTTATCTGTTGTCCATCCATTATCACTGATATTGATTATCCAGTTAGCTGGAAGATCCTCAAACCAGCCTAACCACATATATTTCTTTGCCTTAAAGATAATATATGAAGGTAAAGCCCATCCTGTTGAGTTAACTGCCTCAATTGCAGTTACCCATTCTCGATCACCAGGTTGTAATAGCTTTGGCCAAGTATATCGATCACTTCCAGTAATAACCTTGGCAGTTGCACAAAGTCCCATAGCAAAGCCAGTCTCATCAAAATTATAGATATCCTCTGGCAGGATTCCATATTCCAATAGTTGTATTCAAGTGACTTATGTCAAAGAGCTATGAAGAACTAAATACATGATGGTGAATGAACGTCCTTTTATATCCAGTCCTCCACGTTTCGTAGTATGAATATCGTAGGATCCTTATCTCGATAAGATAACGGTATATCTTTCCTATCATCACGTGACTCCTGTCATGTTTTGCGCTCTCTCTCTTCTTTATTTGGACCCACTTTCCAAGCTACATTTTAAAGCTAGTTCCAGATCAGTTAGAACAGTTTCTCATGTTTCAAGTTGATACTCATATCTTAATACAGGAGTATAAAGAAACCAATGATAGTATTATCCTTGTCAGCTTGGCGTAAGGACTATGTACAGCGCTGGTATATAATCTTACAAGGCTAGTCATTTTTGGAATAGATCAGGCACCAGCCTTGGCTGTGGGGCAAAATAAAGAGAGAGAGAGAGAAATAAGGTGATGTTACGAAGTTGAACTGCATGACGCTAAATTGTACTATGACCAAAGGGGAAAGGTCACTTTGGTGTTTGGAGTGTATGAACCATACGATTACAGACAAGATGGAAGTATGTCACAAAGTGGATACTTTGGTATGGGACACGCACCAAGTCACGTGAAGATATGAATAATATACCGTTATCTTGGATAAGATAAGGGTATACGAAACAACGATATATCATTGGATTATATCGTATACCTTATACTTGCTACCTTTTAAAGGTATACGGTATAGGATATACGAAACATGGAGGACTGGATATATAAGGACGCTCTTTTACCATCATGTATTTAGTTCTTCATAGCTCTTTGACATAAGTCACTTGAATACAACAGTGAGAGTCAGCAAGGCATTCTAACTCGTACGGGCACCAGGCTGTACGGGGGATCTCTTCTATCTTAGTTGTTACTATTCCCAGTCACCGTCTCATTACCGTTCGATACTTCGTTACCTACGATCCATCACGCTCCACTATCTCATTGGTCGGAACCTGTGCGAGGTTCAATTATCCTAACGTATCACGACGCACCGCTGTTAGAACTAAGGTGGATCCAGGTCCGTGACAGGTGAAGGAGGTTTCGAATCTGTCTGTATAGGATTACCTATAATATTCATCTCACACAGGTCAACATGATTCAGAACTAATGGGTAAGTGGGCGTAAGAAGTATTGGAAGCTCTTCATGTAGCCTGGAGATGACGCTGGAGAAACGTAACGGAAGCTGCCGTGCAAGTACGCTAAGTCTGTCTTGAAGATCTGCTAAAGAATAATAAGAGTGATGAGGCTCGGCCCCACTTATTAAGACTAAGAAAAAGAAATCTCATGATCAATCCGTTCGTTGAGTGTTTTTGAACTTAAGACATCATTATTCAAGCTCCTTTCTATTTTAAAGCCCTAGAGCAATGATACCTTTGAACTGAAAATAGTGCAGGAGGTCTATTTGATATCTTGAATATTCTCTACTGCAATGAAGAAGGACATGTCTCTCGTAGTTATTATGGATTCGTTTTCTTGTGGTCGCCATATCAGTGCAAGTCTATTCAATGTCTTCGGTTATATAACTGCACAAATCACATCTTTCCTTTTTTGCTGCCAGCGCTTGAGTTTGTCCGAGAAATCTTGAGGAATACTATTAGCGATTGTGTACACAACTTCGCCCTCATATTGAGCAAACAAAATGTTGTACGTGTCTGAAACCAAAGCTGCGAAAAAAAACCAGTCTTTATTCATAATTCTAACACTGAAGCTTGTGGGTCTTGATATCCACTATGCAAGGCACATCCAGTAGATGATTTGAGGAGCCATGTCGCAGCATAAGTAATGACTGACTGTGGGCTAATAGGTTGTAGTCACCTGCACAGCCATTTCCTGAATCTTGACTCGGTTTTGCACTCCAAACTGCATCCGCCTCATGCTACAAAATTATACTTAGACCGCCAAAGGCAGCTCTGGCGCGCGCAAATCCGCACTTTCCTTCCACCTTCAGTACCCGAACTATACCGCTGCCTCAAGCGACGGTTATGAACGAGTCGAACAAAAACTGATCGACCTTTAAGAGGCTCACTGTCGAGGACATTGGTGTCATTCAAACTTGGTTCGATCGTCTTGAAATTCAAACTAGAATTAAGAAGATTACACGAAGCAATATTTGTAATTTTGACGGAGACCGGATTCCAGGTTGGACAGGGGAAAAAGGAGACTGTGGCCACTTGATTTCCTCAAACCTCTACAAGAATTCCAAGTCCATCGTCTCGAGAATCTCTCACGCTTATCGAGTGCGTAAGTGCCACCGGAAAAGTGATTCCTCCGCTCGTTATCCTCGCCGGTAAAAAGCATATCGAGGAAGGGTATAAACATCTCCAAAAAGAGGATGATTTGATAACTTGTTGGGCTTTTGACCAACTAGACCAAAAAGCTGCGCGCATACTAGATGATCTAGTATGGATGTAAATAGCTGGCAAAGGTGATATGTGATGTGAGGTGATATTCCCAACATAACTTGTAGCGGGCTTCTCAAATAGCGCGATTATCTTCGAATGGATTTATCATTTTTCAATCTCAACTAAGGAATATGAAGGAAATGGTCGGCGAATGCTTTTAATGCATAATTTCAATGCTCATATTACATATGAGTTGATTGAGTATTTTGAACGCCAAAAAATTGTTATTTATAACTTCCACCAAACACGGCGAACATTCTTCAACGGCTAGATGATGTGCTTTTCCAAGTCTATAAACATTACCACGGAGTTGAGGTTAATTATCAAGCACGTGCTGGAGGCTATGTTTTTGTAATAGGAGGTAAATCCGTTGGTTGGGCAGGAGGAATTATCAATATGGCAGAAGGGTTGGGTGTCTTCAATCTTCGTTGATAATAGTACTGTATCGGAGGTGTTCTTTCTGTTCGATATGCTAAAGCGGGGGCAAGAAAAAGCGAATCGAACAGGCAAAAGAGATCGCACAAGACCTCGCTAGTCCCACCAATATTTGTGCAGCTATTGATGCTATGCTTCATGAGGGAGAGCAGTCTAGTCCATTTGCAAAATGTCATTTTGGAGTATATAGGTAAAAATGTTGTTTTAACAAAGATTACGCCATAACCGGTGAGCACTACCTCTAACACCCGGAGGGGGGTTGGCGTGAGTTGGCATGGGTAATTAATCATCGTCATCGCTATAATTATTAAAAGCCAATTTCGTAAGCGACTGTAAGTACGGCCTATTTATAGTATTAATGTAGAAATAAATAAGTGTATATGCATTGTCGTATTGAGTAGTTGGTGATTATCAAAATATCATTTGGAATGCCATCAACTACATCGCAGGAATGCCAGGAACGGCCAGAATGGAATCGGGCAGAGACCTTCGAGGACTTACTTAAGCTGAATCGAGCATACCTCGAAGGAGAAATAACCAAAACACCCTATTTTACGGACCCATTAGATGAGGAAAATACATTTATTGACGGGCTACTTCTTCTTAACAACTTAGGTCTTCTCACAACGAGTTGCAAGTCCTCCAAGCCTACTTCTGTCAGTACCGAGATTGCTGAGGTCCGTCAGAGACCATTCATTTGTTTCATCATGGTCAAGAATGATACGTGTGATCCAGAGATGGTCGCTAATAGGCTAAAAGATCGTTCTGATGTTTTTTTCTATGCACTTAAAAGGTATCCTTATGAAGTACTACGGGACTCTCGCACCACTAAAGCAGCTATTACCGAGTACCGTGAATTTAACAATGCAGAGTGGAAAGAGGACCTCGGTCTTCACTTAATGCGTGATGAAGAAGGAGAAGATATCTATATTGGATTTGAGAATATATGGGAACATAACAGACCTTGCGAATTTACTGTTGTGGGGCAAGATTATGGTTCTAAAATTGACATAACGGAAATAATTGCCAAGGCTGTGCGGTCACACACCGACGGATAGGGTTTCGTGATCTAGCTAGTCAACTGTTAGTTAGTCAACTAGTTGTTGCAGCTTTACCGTAGATAGAAGATAGTGCGCAGAATTAGGTCAATATCAATATTTCCCACTATAAAGACATCTTTGAGTATTGAGCTTAACTGAGTTTGTGCTCGTACATAGCAAGTTCCGATATCAGAGTTTTCTCTGGAACTCCATTCTGTAGATACCTTCTTCTACTGAGCAAGTCAGCTGGTATCACCGAATACCTACTTGTTTCCTTCGCGCCTATCGATCCTAAAATCTTTACACTCAGAAAAGGTACTCGTGTCAAGGAATACCCCGCCGGTAGCCAGCGTATTGTACACGTGACGTGGCGTAGCAGGAATAAATGTGGCTTGTATGCACCAACCTCAAGCTAAAAGCTTCGATTTCGAGTTGATAGGCGACTTCCTTACAATTATTTATATCAAACAGTCAGAGGCTCAAACTCCTCATCCCTCTCTATCACCTAGCCACCAGAAGTGCAGCCTTTGACGCGTCTCGACGCGTCCGGCAACACCATGGCGCGTAAAGGCCCTGGTACAGATGGCCCTCTACAGACAGCCCTCCTGGAATCCACGTCTGCAGCCACGACAAGAGCTTCTGAAGGACAGAAGATCTTCAGTCCTATAGCTGCATTCCTCGATAAACACCGCAGCCAAACCACCGGCCTGGCCCCTCACCTACTGAGAGCCCTCACCGCTCTAAGCGATGACCTCGCCGCAGTAGCCCAACAACATTTCAACGCTTATATCAGCGGTATCTCAACGACCTCCATTCTACCTGCCCTATCCCCTTCCCCTTCCCCTTCCCCCACCCCAAATTCCTTACCCCCTTCACCCCCTCCCTCACGTCCCCCCTCAGATCTTGAACAGTCAACTTATGCAACTATTACCTAATATGCCCCGGTCAAATCAACTCCCACTACTCACTCCAAAGCGTCTTTTAAAAAGCCTCTGCCTCTAGTGAATCAACCCCTTCCTGACAACCGGCTCTTCGTACGTCTCCCAGCTGACCATGCAGCTAGAAAAATGGAAGCCCTACGCTATCTACTCTAGCCTACGGTCTCAACTAAACTCAAACAGTTCAGCACTAAAAGAAGTTCAAGCTACAAAGACTGGCTTTGCACTATGCCCCTCATCTCCAGAAGCCCTCCTAGCCCTTAAGGCCCAAAAAGAGACTATCTCTGCATTCTTCGTTAACTGCCAGATAGAACGCAGCTCCGATGGGTCTCATACCGAGTCACCAATGTGCTAAGAAAAATTGGCGAAATCTTGGATGGTTAATACTCTCTAATCCCTGTCAATCCTACACTACTATCCTCGGAAATTAGTAAAACTACAGGGCTAAAACCTATACCCATCAACGAGACCACTACAAGCGCTTCCAACCCTAATACTCTTTCCTCAAGCTGGTTTATAAACTTCCCAGAAGGCACGAAATCACCACTACCTATCCAGCTACGTCTTTTTGGCACTATCACCAATGCTCGCCATCTCTTTAAGAAAACAACAGTTATTCAATGCACACGATGCTGGAAATGGCATAATGCACGATCCTGTGCCCGCCCCTCTTGATGCCGGCTATGCGGCTCCTCAGAGCACACCGAAGAGGGCCATGTCAACCACTGCACAGCCCCAGAGCCTCATCAGTGCCCTTCTAGATGCATACACTGTCATGGACCACATCCAGCTGATTTCCTAGAATGCCTCCTGCGCCCTAAAGGAAATACTAAACATACGAAAGCTCAACAAGCAGAGATCCCCAAATCCTGCGCCATAAACCTCGCAAAAGCTTGAACTGAAAGAGGATGTAGCTCTCAGCTCTCCATAGGCACACAAGAAACACCTATGGCATTAGATAAGATGCCATCTCAGCCTCCAATCAATGAGCTTATCTCTCCTTTCCGTCCAGTAACCCCTCCACCTTGCGCCCCAACTGAAGATCCTCCAATTACAGTTCGTGTACTCCACTTTACAACCCCTCAACCACAAAACCGGTTCGCCTCTCTTCTTGAACAGGAGCTATGATCTATCACTATCCAACTCAAAAGGCGCTTCTCAAAATCCTATAGTTAAATGTAGGGCACGCGCCAGATGCACATGAAATAGCTCTCACATTGGCATACACTAGCGACATTGATATTATCCTAATCCAAGAACCATATACATTCAAAGATCTTAGCCGACAGATCACAAAAAAACACCCATCATATGAATGCTTCTCCCCAACTGACAGTTGGGCAATAAGCGGTCGATCACGAGTCCTCACCGACGTCCGAAAGAAGAAAGGCATTCGGACCTCCCAGCTTCGCCCCTTCACAACTGATACTAAAGAGGCCTCGGGATCTCCTGTTCCTTCAGATTTTTTCGCCCACAGGAAAGTCTGCTCTGATAGTTAACATCTATAATGCCCCAGCAGGCTGCAGCAGAGCAGGTGAAGCCGCGAAAGCTCTCACAACCCTGCCAGAGGCGTATCTCCCTCAAACAACGATACTCGCTGGCGATCTCAACCTACTACACAACAGATGGCAGCCCTCGCTACATCGCAGCCCCACACCTTCTGCAGAGCCATTTATTAACTGGCTGGACCTCCAGGGTCTAGTACTCATCTCTGACATAGACTGTCCCACACATGAAAGGGGTAACGTGTTAGACCTCAGTTTTGCCTCAAGCCCTCTGGCTCTCGCGGGAGCAATAGCGAGCCACCTAGATGCAATCTCAGATCATCAACCACTAGTCACCACTGTAACATGGGATCAGAGATACAAGGAAACAGCCCAGAAACTGAGATTTGACACACTGGACCACACCTGCTTCCTCTCGCTTCTCGCCTCTAACCTTGCTAGTATCGAGAGCCCAACCATGACAGAAGAAGACCTCAATGCTCTCGCCAAAAAAACTAACATCCGCAATTCAATGAGCAATAGAGGCTCTGCCAAGAGAACCCTGACACAAGGCATAGGACAACCATGGTGGAATGAAGACTGCAAGAAAGCTTTACACAACTACCGCTCAGGCCTCTGCTCAAAGACAGACTTCTGCCAGACTACTAGACGGTCTCAACGACAATTTTGGCGAGACAAGCTCTCCACAGTATCACAAATAAAGGATGTTTTCGACATAAGTAAATAGCATAACAGGTGCATGCCAATCAAACGGCGTGGTTACCGCGCCAGTCAACCAGCCTCAGCAGGGGGAGCGGAGAAAACATGGAAAAGTGCAGTGACAGGTAGATTTATTATGTAAGAATTGAAATAATAAGGTGAAAGCGACAGTCGTGGATAAGGAGGAAAATAGGAGAGCACAAAGAAAAGAGGAAGTAAAAGCTAGGCTGAACACTAATTCAGCCCCACGCATCTGACCCCACTTATGAAGACTAAGAAAAAGAAATCTCATGGATCAATACATTCATTGAATATTCTTTAACTCAAGACATCATGACTAAAGCTCGTTCTATTTCGAAGCTCTAGAGCAATGATACCTTTGAACTGGAAAATAATACAGGAGGTCGATTTGATATCTCCATTTTCTGTACTGCTATGAATTAGACATGTCTAACATTCAAGTATACATGGAAGTACATGTCTCCCATATTTATCACAGAGTGAGTACAACTTTAAACATGATTCTTTTTCTTGTGGTCGCCATATCAATGCAAATCTATTCGATGTCTTCGGTTTATGTACCTGGACCTCATGCACTATAAGCTTTAGTATTTCTCCAACTGCACAAATCGCATCTTTCCTTTTTTGCTGCCAGCGCTTGAGTTCATCCGAGAAATCTTGAGGAATATTATCAGCCATTGTGAACACCCCTTCGCCATCATGCTGAGCGAATAAAATGTTGTACGTGTCTGAAAACCAGAGCTGCGAAAAAACCCAGTCTTTATCCTTAAATTTAACACTCCGAGCCTTGCGGGTTTTGATATCCGCTATGCAAGGTGCATCCAGGAGATGATTTGGGGAGCCATGTCGCAACGTCAGTAATGACTGGCTCCGAGCTAGTGGTTTGTGGTCACCTATACAATCATTTCCTGAATCTTGATTCGGGTTTGAATTCCAAATTGCATCCACCTCATGCTGCACAATTATACTTAGACCACAAAAGTTGTATTGTATGACTCGGTGACACGTGCTTGCCTGCATTTCGTGGAGTGAAGAACAGTATGTTGTTGCATAAGATTGAAATACTTGGCCCCATGAATCCGCAGATTGAGTACCATTTGCAATGATTTCATCATTGCCGAAACGACTCATAAAGATTGTTGTCCCAACAAGCTCGATATCTATCCTAAAAGCGTCCTTCTTTCTTCCACTTGCGAACCTGAACAGCTTTCGAAGATTGTGTAGCTGCGTGACAACTTGGATACTGGAGAAGTCAAAGTTTGACTGGCAGATGCTGATGGATGTAGATAAAGGCTCAAAAGTATAGGGATGACGAGGGATTGCTTCGCGTTGCTGGAAAGCTTCTTTATCTGACAGTAGCTTAGGGGATGGAATACTTGATGTCCACTTTGGAGGATGGCCTGAGAGTTAGTTGTTGACTTCACGTACTGTGTAAACCTTACCTGGGACAGCTATCGCCGAAGTCCCATCTTCTAACCTGACCCAATTATATGAACCTAATTCTTTAACCTCAGTTTTATCAAGGCTAAGTCCATCTTCCGAGTCAGTGATGGTTGGATAGTGTAAGCAAATGCCATCTATGGTCCTGTTGATTCCACTCATAATCCTAGTGGACTTCGGCTCTTTCCTGAGGCATACTCTTGCCATAGATATCGACACAGCTAACTCATCCGATTTTTTAGGTCCAATAATAAATAGGTTTGAATATGCGGGCTTTTAACAGATATAAAGGGTAGGCTGGTATTCAAATTCAACGACAGAGCAGTGGAACGACGTGGGGCTCAAACGAGGATGGGGAAAGAAAAGTTTTGACAACAATATTATTATGAGGTATCGAAATCTGTGTTGGATATCTGATACGCTAATCCCATTCTAGACGACCTTACTAATCGGTGAATCCCCGGAAAAATACAATTGCCGATCCCAGCTTTGGCACAATATCGACAGCCCTACTTTTGGATTCAGGATTGCTATTTTGCCACTATATTGTGTATATAAAGAGGAACAAGATGCGTAGCTAGCTGTGTTTATTAGAGAGGGCGCAAAATCAGAGTCAATTATTCCTCACCTAAACTATACGCTCTTATCAGAGCCTAGGGGCTTACATGTATTACAAGATTGTGTGTGTGTGTGTGTGTATCTATTTTACGGCCGTGGTTCGTGACTCGCACGTTTCCCACTGATCCCTACTGGGACATAGGCCGCCGAGGGGTAAACCTCGGGCTTCGGATGATCTATCGGATTATATACAAATAATAGACTCTTTGGCGCATTTCCATAGCTGCCGTGGTCTTACAGGAAGGCCCACTTCTGAGTGGGCTTTGGGTATTTGCCAGCTGCAATGGTCCGCCTACACTCCGTGACCCATTAATCCACCACTATCGCAACTAAACAGTAAATTTTACAAAGAGAGAAAGAAAGGGAGAAGAGAATTTAAGAAGGGAAAGAAAATGTAAAAGAAGAGTAGGGCTGTCTTAGCTAGTGCTAAGAAGAGGTTGGCGAGGGCAGACATCTTCAAAGAAGCGGGTCTCTGCTAGCCATGTGGCTAGCTTTTGCGCTCCTTTCGCGGTTCCTAAGAGAAAAGAGATGACCTCAGTAGGTGGCCCAGGAGGACGAGGGGCTCGTCTCTTAGCAATACGGCAGAAGAAGAAGTGCAGAGGTGCTTTTCGTGCTCCGCATCTACAGAGAAGGTGAGCATCATCATGGTTAAATCGTTCATGGTAGTTTGCAAAGTCCCCATGACCAGTACGGGCCGCGATAATATGGCTAAGGTCAAGTCGGTTAAGTTGAAGCTCTTTAGGGCGTTTGGGGGAGGTAGTTATTTCTAGATCCTGATATGTTTGCGGTGCCACTTTCTGCCAGTGTGACTGAGCAGCAGAGAGGTATTGAGCCTTGGCGTGTCGCTTTAGCGAGGCATATGAGAAGTTATGTGGGGGAGGAGAGGTAGAGGCGGCTCCCTTCTTCGCAGCCAGATCAGCTGCTTCATTTCCGGGAATTTTGGCATGTCCAGGGACCCATCGGATTCGGACAGATCCACTTTTAGTGTGAGGAAGCCTCTCGCGGAGTGGCCAGGCGGCTGCGAGAGTGCGGAAGGATTCAAAGACTCCTTGGGAAGATCCTGTGGAGGGGGATAGAAGGCGTGTAGCAACTTCTAGGTTGTCAAGACAGATCCACAGGTTTGTGGCAAATCGTGCAGTTGGATATGAGATAGCTGCCTGGGCACCAGCTAGAGCAGCTTCTGCTTCTGCGTCAAAGACTTCTTTCCCAGATCCATATGAAATTGAGGCACAGAGAAATTGATGGTTTGCTTGAAAACCAACATAGCCGCCACCAGCATGTCCATTATCAAGTCTGGACCCATCTGAAAAGATTATGATGTCAGAGCTAGGAATGGTACGTTGGAAATCTGAGAAACCAGCCGCTGCCTGTTCCTTTGTGCGTCCCATAGGGCCTCCTATTCGAGCTTGGGCACTCTCTCGTGGCTCGCGAGGGTACCAAGGAGCAAATTGTAGAGGGTTTATCTGTTCGGAGTTGGGGAGGGCCAGTACACGGCGGGCAAATCGACTGGTTGGTCGGCCATCTCTGGCTATCTGTTCTGCGCGTCTTCGGAGTGGATGGTGTGGGTCAAGACGCCGTAAGCGGACAGATGCTAAGAGAGCTATTTGATCTAATCCGATTTCTGGTGGAGAGAATCCAGACTCTCGATATAGAACAGGTATTGGGGTTGTGCGGAAAACTGGAAGGACCGCTCTTGCGCCTGTTACTATTACTTTGGCAAGTTTCTCAAGATGTTCTCCAACTCGATTTGAAATCTGGGAGTGGCCAGGGCGAGTGCGGCCTGGCCACCAGGTTTCAGCACCATAGTATGCTTTATGGAGTACACAGGCTGATACAGCCTGCTGTAGTAGATGAGGTTTAACTCCTCGGACAGTATTCCCTAGTGAGCGAAGGGCGTTAGCCACAGTAAGGGCTTTGGATGCTGTTTCGCTAACATGCCATTTAAAAGTTAGCTTTTTATCGTATAGAATTCCTAGCCAGCGTAGATATGGCCGTTTAGTATTTTCTGAGACGATAATTGATCCAGCTTTCACTGAAGGTGTGCTGGTTGGGTTCTGGTCTGCTTTATGTCGGGAGAAGTGAAGAAGCTCATATTTATCTGGTGCAAATGTAATGCCCTCCGTAGCGCCCCAGTTAAGAGCTTCTTGGAGTGAGTCTGATAGGGCTTCGCAGTTCGTGTCAAGAGATGGAGAGATCACCAGGTTAGCTGCATCGTCCGCGTAACCAAATCTGTTCCTTGGATTTCCTAAACGGAATAGGGGCGCTATGTAGAGCATGAAGAGAATACCTGAAATTGGGGATCCTTGTGGTAGGCCACAGGCAATATCTGTTGAGGGGCCAATCTCTCCGTCGAGTCGGATCTGGACTGAACGCCCAGTGGCGAAGGAGGCAATCCAGAGTACAAGATTAGTAGGCCAGCCCTGTTCTCGTAATCTGCGGATTAGTCTGCCGGGAAGCACGGCATCAAAGGCGCCCTTGACATCTAGGGTAAGAAGTGAGGCAGTCATGCCTTGATTTAGTGCTTGCTCAACATCATGCGTTAGGCATGTGGTCAGATCAATTGCAGATCTTAGTGGGAGAGCCCCAAACTGTTGCCTTGCTAATACTTTGTGGTGTATAGAGATCCATGCCATATTCCGTGCCACCAAGCGCTCAAGTCCTTTGCCAAGAACTGATAGGAGAGCGATTGGTCTGTATGATCTAGGTGAGGACCAATCAGTCTTTTTTGGTTTCTGGATAATTGCTAAAATTGCATGTCGAAAGCATTTTGGGTGGTAACCAATCTTTAGACATCCTTGATATAGCATTAGTACCTTGTCCTTGATCAAAGGCCATGCTACTTTGAGTATGCACGTTGGGATTTCATCAGCGCCAGGGGCTGTGTTTCCTGCCTGAAGTACTGACTCCTCCACCTGTAACATCGATATATCTGGGAAGTAGAGACTAGTGGAAGGGACTGTTGGGGAGTCCAGAGGTATATCTCCTGCCTCAGCCGAATTTTGGAGAAGATTGCGAACTAGTACGTCACGTTTCTCATGTACAGCAACTGCTGGGAAGCTGTTGGGTCTCATCGGATCATTCAGTGGAGGGCTTCGAAAGGTGCCTGTAGACTTATGCCATTTACTCATATCGAAAACATCCTTCATTTGTGTTACTGTAGAGAGCTTATCACGCCAAAATTGTCGTTGAGACCGCCTAGTTATCCGGCGGAAGTCTCTTTTTGAGCAGAGGCCTGAGCGGTAATTGTGTGAAGCTTTCTTGCAGTCATCGTTCCACCATGGTTGTCCTATGCCTTGTGACATGGTTCTCTTAGCAGAGCCTATATATGCTCCTTGGATTGCAGATGTTAGTGTTTTTGCGAGGGCATCAAGGTCTTCTTTTGTCGTGGCTGAGCTCTCGATATCAGCGAGATTAGAGGTAAGGAGTGAGAGGAAGCAGGTGTGGTCTAGTGTGTCAAATCTCAGTTTCTGAGCTGTTTCTAGATATCTCTGATCCCACGGTACAGTGGTGATTAGCGGTCGGTGATCTGAGGTTGCGTCTAAGTGGCTTGCTATGCTGGCCTTAGCTCCCGCGAGTGCTAGAGGGCTTGAGGCAAAACTGAGGTCCAACACGTTTCCCCTATCATGTGTGGGACAATCTATGTCGGAGATGAATACTAGACCCTGGAGATCTAGCCAATTAATAAATGGCTCTGCAAAGTTTGTGGAGCTGCGGTTTAGCGAGGGCTGCCATCTATTGTGTAGTAGGTTAAGATCGCCTGCGAGTATCGTTGCTTGAGGGAAATACGCCTCTGGCAGGGTTGTAAGAGCCTTCGCGGCTTCGCCTGCTCTGATGCAGCCTGCTGGGGCATTATAGATATTAACTATCAGAGCTGACTTTCCTGTGGGCGAGAAAATCTGAAGGAAAAGGAGATCCGAGGCCTCTTTCGTGTCAGTTGTGAAGGGGCGTAGCTGGGAGGTCCGGATGCCTTTCTTCTTTCGGGCATAGGTGAGAACTCGTGGTCGGCCACTTATTGTCCAACTGTCAGTGGGGGAGAAGCATTCATATGATGGGTGTTTCTTTGTGATCTGTCGGCTAAGATCCTTGAATATATATGGTTCTTGGATTAGGATAATATCAATGTCGCTGGTGTATGCCAATGTGAGAGCTATTTCATGTGCATCTGGCGCATGTCCTACATTTAACTGTAGGATTTTGAGAGGCGCCTTCTGAGTTGGATAGTGATAGATCATAGTTCCCGTTCAAGAAGAGAGGCGAACCGATTTTGTGATTGAGGTGTTGTAAAGCGGACTGCGCGAGCTGTAATTGGAGGATCTTCAGTTGGGGCGCGAGGTGGGGGGGTTACTGAACGGAAAGGAGAGATAATCTTGTGGGTTGGAGGCTGAGTTGGCATCTCATCTAATGCCATAGGTGTTTCTTGTGTGCCAATGGAAAGCTGAGAGCTACATCCTCCTTCAGTGCGAGCTTTTGCGAGGTTTATGGCGCAGGATTTGCGGATCTCTGCTTGTTGAGCTTTAGTATGTTTAGTGTTGCCTTTAGGGCGCAGGAGGCATTCTGGGAAATCAGCTGGATGTGGTCCATGGCAGTGTATGCATCTGGGAGGGCACTGATAAGGCTCTAGGGCTATGCAGCGGTTGACATGGCCCTCTTCAGTATGCTCTAAGGAGCCGCAGAGCCGGCATCGAGAGGGGCGGGCACAGGATCGTGTGTTATGCCATTTCCAGCATCGTGTGCATTGGATAACTATTGTTCTCTTAGAGAGGTGACGGGCATTGGTAATAGTGCCAAAAAGACGTAGTTGGATAGGCAGTGGTGATTTCGTGCCTTCTGGGAAGTTGACAAACCAGCTTGAGGAAAGAGTATTAGGGTTGGCGGTACTTGTAGCGGTCTCGCTGATAGATATAGGCTTGAGCCCAGTAGTTTCACTGATTTCTAAGGATAGTAGTGTAGGATTGATAGGGATTAGAGAGTATTGACCATCCAAGATTTGGCCAATTTTCCTTGGCACATTGGTGACTCGGTACGAGACCCATCGGGAGCTGCGTTCTATCTGGCAGTTAACAAAGAATGCAGAGATAGTCTCTTTTTGGGCCTCAAGGGCTAGGAGGGCTTCTGGAGATGAGGGGCATAGTGCAAAGCCAGTCTTTGTGGCTTGAACTTCTTTTAGTGCTGCACTGTTTGAGTTTAGTTGAGACCGTAGGCTAGAGTAGATGGCGTAGGCTTCCATTTTTCTGGCTGCATGGTCAGCTGGGAGGCGTACGAAGAGCCGGTTGTCAGGAAGGGGTTGTTTCACCAGAGGCATATGCTTTTTAGCATGGGCTTTGGAGTGAGTAGTGGGAGTTGGTTTGACCGGGGCATATTGGGTAATAGTCGCATAGGTCGACTGTTCAAGACCTGAGGGGGGACGTGAGGGAGGGGGTGAAGGGGGTAAGGGATTTGGGGTGGGGGAAGGGGAAGGGGAAGGGGAAGGGCACAGGGCAGGTAGAATGGAGGCCGTCGAGATACCGCTGATATAAGCGTTGAAATGTTGTTGGGCTACTGCGGCGAGGTCATCGCTTAGAGCGGTGAGGGCTCTCAGTAGGTGAGGGGCAAGGCCGGTGGTTTGGCTGCGGTGTTTATCGAGGAATGCAGCTATAGGACTGAATATCTTCTGTCCTTCAGAAGCTCTTGTCGCGGCTGCAGACGTGGATTCCAGTAGGGCTGTCTGTAGAGGGCCATCTGTACCAGGGCCTTTACGCGCCATGGTGTTGCCAGACGCGTCGAGACGCGTCAAAGGCTGCACTTCTGGTGGCTAGGTGGTAGAGAGGGATGAGGAGTTTGAGCCTCTGACTGTTTGATATAAATAATTGTAAGGAAGTCGCCTATCAACTCGAAATCAAAGCTGCCCCTTTTTTTGGGGAGATTTTTGTGGGCAGTTCATGTATTACAAGATTACCGCGATTTTGGGGCTTGTAAATTGTAATACAATCACGTGACTCTTTAAAGGCGGTCAGAACAATCACAGCCAATCAGATCCCTAGATTAGCGGGTTTTTGTCAAAATAACCCAAGCAGTGGAACTCAACACCATTCCAAATCAAAATATATATGTCGAAAGCTACATCCCAACTCCTTGTATATAAATTTTTTTATATTGCTCTCCGATCCCACCAAAATGACAGAAGATCTACCGGAAATTAAAGCAGAGCATAGAGCTAAGGTCTTTGAAGAAATACCGAGTCAAAAAATAGTAGGTTTACATATAAATCTTCTACATTATTGTTGATAAAAGCTATGTGCTGATTTCCTGATTTTTAGTCCGGTCAAGTAAGATGTCGCGGTTGCAGCGCGACATCCGCTAAAAATACGACGCGCCAAACGCAGCATATTTGGAAGTGTCAAAGAGCTCTTCAAATTCTTGGATTCGCAGCTCCAAAAGGCTTGCAAACTACAATCAACATTAAAAGCACACCAAAAATGGGGATTGATCGTGTGCTTGCCAGAGCAATATTTGTTGGCGGTCGTCCTTTTACTTTATTTGAATCGGAAGAGATGAGAGATCTATTCCAAGCTTTGAATCCTTATCATAATCCTCCTAGTTGACAAAAGCTCACTGACAATTTATTGCCTACAGAATACAATCTCCTCCGCGACGAGATGATCGAGAAACTTCGCACAATTCCACACCTTAATATAGCAGTTGATGAAACAACAACTATTGGCGGTCATCGTGTCATTGTCATGACAGTCATGTCGAATACAAAATCTTGGTTTTTACATCTTCAGGATATGAAGGACAGCAAGCTTGATGCTACAACAATTGCCGACTGGATTTATCAAAAGCTGAAACAGCTCTTGATAGATTTATCAAAAAGTACACCGGATTGGAAGCGAATAAATTCAATATCAACGGACACTTGTGCTACAATGTTATCAGTTTGGGAGATCTTGAGATCCAAAGCTGAGCTAGAACATGCCTTTATGATTCCTTGTGATTCGCATGGCATCCAGCTGATCATTAAAGATCTTTTACAGACTTCAAACAACTCAATATCTTCCTTTTTAAGAAGGCTTCGAGGATTCTTAGCTTTTTCCATGGATCTGCACTTGAATATGCCAAATTACAAGTAATTCAAATGGAGATTTATCAGAAAAAGAAGGCTCTTATCGCTTCAGTTATTACACGATGGGAAACTCAATATAACCTTTTAGCCTCCATACATGATTCTAAAGAAGCAATTAAAAAGTGGGCTCAACAAACTCCTTCAAATGCTAAAGATAGCACTATTGAGATTGTTGGTGATATTCTTGATGCAACATTTTGGCATAATCTTTCTGATTTATGCAAAATCTTGCTGCCACTACATATTGCACAAAAGAAATCTGAGGCTCTCAACACATCTATTATTGATGTAGCAAGCAAATTTTGTTAAGAATTCTGCATTTAGTCCGGTCATGACCATTCCAGAATGATGGCTTTACAAGCACTGTGCTAAAAGCTACATGCTCACAACCATGTAGCCTACATAAATCAGGCTACTATAATAACATGGATTGAAACCAAACAAAAGTCAGACCAACAAGAAGCCCATATTCAACGTGATTCAAAATAAGCTTCACGGTGCGGATTGCACCAATATCGAGATTGCTAGCATACATTCGATCAAGATAATGGTTCACAACACGAGTCAGACCAAGAGCAAACAGATATTTAGTGTAAGCCTGAGGATCCCGACTTCGCTCCATAGCATCTGATGCCTGAAGATCCGGACTTCGCTTCGCAGCATCTGGTTCCAAAGCCTGATTGATGCTAGTTGTTAATTCAACTAATCCAGCATTTCCTACAACAGTAAATTCCCAACCACTATAAATCCTCTGAAGAGGGTTTCTATACTTTTCAACTATATTTTCTTCTTGGCTATGCAAGTTATTGCACTGCGGACGCAAACGGATTGCCTCTAGAACCTCAAATTTATAATCGACACATTTAAAAGAAAGTATTTTAGACTGAACTTTTCCAAGTCGATCAGCAATATCTTTGGATAAATCTGGATAAGCTTCGGCAACTGGGAAACAATTCAACCATTGGGATTTATGGGTCTCGTGTCCAGACATCTCGAGCTCGAAATTTTCCGCTATGCACAAGAAAGAAATCGAGCATTGAGTGCCATCTTGAATTTTGGTTATGAGTATGTCCCGATTCACGAGCTCATGTAATTGTTTAAGTAGTTCCTCTCCGAGTTTATCTCTATCATGTTGTTCATCAAGCCATTCTGAGTTCAAGCAAAACAGCCTGTCCTTATTATATGCTCCCTTCCAGTTAAACGTTAGTTCCATAGTCATATGGAATTTTAATTTATTCCTTCACTCGCTTGACCCTGCGGAGCGGTTATATACGTACCCTAAACTCCCCAGGTTTAAAAATAATGGCGTAATCATATAACGTCCCGACAGGTAGTGTAAGTGACGTAATGGAAATACAACACAAAATAGCCATTCTCAATATTATGAATCTAATAAGGTACATTAGTTTACACTAGATTTAAGAGTCTAAAAGAGTTCTATTGGGCTGTTACATATTTGGATTCTAAAAGCATATTTCTGAATGGCCATAAATTGATCTTTGTGTGGGTGCACTAAGGTGCATATACGTACGTACGAAGCACTTGAGTCAATCTCAATAGGTGATTCTTTCAGTTCTGTGTGTTCCCTTCTTCTAAGTACATCATGTTCCAAAGCCGCGTCTATATAGACCTTCTCCTGAACTGATTTGTAAGCTATCCCATGGGCCATGGGGTAAACCTGAGACCATTCTCTTACACATAACAGTTTCGGATTGATCGCTTCATTTGATGGCTTCATTGGAAAGCCAGCTTATCTGACACATCTCGATTGCATGAAGCAACCAACACTTTGGGTGGCCGTTTTCGCCTTCAATTAATGCGAAATCAGCGTGTGCTAGAACACGAAGTAGGATGATCACATTTTCTCTCTTGCGAAGTTGCGAAGAAACTGGACCATCATATATCTGTTAGATCACACTTTGGCTAGGCTGTTGACACTGTTGTCTAATAGCAACAGCTAATGCTGATTGATTGCTGCTGAGGAGGTATTTAGTAACTGTTGAGATACGAAGCAGGTGGCGAGACTGGAATCAAATAACAGAAAATCAGCGACAAGGCCTCGTAGCTACAGTATTATAGGGTATGGATAGATGGATGATATCATTTACCTTGACCTTCCCCGTGGGGATTATACAAGTCTGTCATATACCCTTCTACATGGTGTTTTGTAATTGGCTTATCAACGCGCGATGAGAATAATTGCCTGCTCTTCAGAAACTTTGTCAAGGCCGCTGAATTTCAGGGATCATGTGATGCTCAACGTAGGACTACCTCCCATAAGGTGCAAATTGTCCCTCAAGTAAGTAGACTAATAGTAAGACATTCCAGCCTTGGAGTTCTACTAGTTACACTCAAAGGGAGGCCTACCCGCTCATTACTGATATCAATCAACTGGCACAAAGAAGAAGAGTGTAATCATCGCATGTTCCAGATCAACTGGAGGCCCAAGGTTTTCTCGAAGTGTAGTTAAGTTTAGGCCTAATGGATGAAGCCATTGGCTTGCAGCAGGATGTCTTTCGTCCAAGGGTCATTACAAGCCCTCGAAGACTTGCCGACAAAGGCGGGCTTACATCAACCTCATGATCAGAAACGGGGCTTTTAACGAACTGTCGCAATGCCAGGGTTCAAAGACCAGCCTGCGGGGTTGGCGTGCTGCAAGTCCATCATTCCCGCTATACTTAATTCCATGAGCATCAGCGGGTCCGGTGAAACTAATATAATCATATTTCACCGGTCACCCTTATGCCGAGATCGAGCGCATGAAGATAAAATTTCCTGTCCTGGTAGATGCCTAACGTTAGGCCGTGGGGCGAGACTAAAATTGGATACTACTAGATACCATAATAATAAGTCTTCCAAAGCGCCTGCCAATCGAAGAAAATACGTTATTGATGTAGGTATCAGCATTGACAATTTGCGGAAGAAAATCTGCACTCTGCATCTAAACGGGCTAATTACTATATCCAATCAAGGGTGAGTGCTTAACCTATCCGTAGTCAAATTCTTGCTCTAATTAGCCACTTCGCGCGAGAAATTTCATTACCAGCTGGTCCATAACCAGGGCCAGATATTATATTCCATTTAAAGTGAGTGTTTGGTTCGCGAAGGCGAATGTGTCTCACCATGGAAAATTGAACCAGGAGCGACAATCCATAGAAGGTTGTATATTGAAGCTGCACAGGTGGAGCCATCATTATCAACAAAGAACGCAGTTCCAAATACATACAGTAAATTTTTGTTAGGTCTACCTTTCTTATTATTGTCGGATTGGCGGGTTTTGTCCATGTCAGTCCTGAATAGTAGCCTACAAGGATGCGAAAAGAAGGAGTGACTAAACGCAAGAAGATACAGTACACTATCCCGCTCTGGTAAACATCACTGGCCGTTTGCGGAAGGAACACTGAGCATGAACGGATCCAAATACCTCACCAATCAAGCTATACTCTTCTAGGAACTCTAACAGCGCTCGTGACTCTTGAAATAAAGAACATACTTACCTCGTTGCATTGTCCGACCGGAGTCAGGTGGCTCTACGAAAGTCGATTAACAAGCACTAGATGTCTTTTATAACTAGCCATGCTATATCGTAGACCACATGAAGTTGCACTTTTGCACTTTACACCGTTCCATATTTAACCAGAGATTAATTAGTCATGACAAAACAATAATGACCTCCACCTCAGACTGATGCTAGTTTGCGAGGGACAGATGCCCTGAAAGCAAAGGTTGGATCTACATGCATACTAGAACTTTGGAATAAAGTCTCGGCCTGGAACTACCACGCGTCAATGTAAGCCTCCGACACAATCACTAATACCAAGCATCGGGCTGCTGAAAATGAAGCTACTACTTGATCCGGCACATGATCCTGGACTTTCTATGGAGTAGTGTATTAGAGTTTATATAAAAATCAGGCCGTTCTGAACACACAATAGTACAGTATGGTTTTTTGAGGCTTATCTTCATTTTTATTGACTTTTGAATTCGTGGATCTCACAGGATCTGCCCAATTTCTGCATCGGTCAACCGGATTGCCATATTTAAGTGACTGCGCCGTGAGGAACGGATCCACAGCTTGCCCCCAATCTTGATGATCTTCTTATCATCTCCGCGTGTATTTATGGATCCGTGATACAGAGTAGTCTAGTTCGATAATTCCGCTCGTGTCGGCTTGTACGTGACATCTCAAGCCGTAATTCAATGTATCAAAATTATGTACGCAAAAGTATGGAATCCTTTACATATCCTTGTTGTTTTTTCTCTTTAACAGTAAAAGCGGGAGACGTCTTTCACCCCCTATTCGGTGGATCCTTCTCTGAAGTATTTATCACGCTCTGTTGACTGATGCATCTGATCTGTCTGATTGGTTGAACTAGCTTGCTAATCCAACATCTCATTCTTTGTTCTTGAGGTCTGTTACCTCCATGCAAACCTCCGGGTTTCTCAGCGCTTCCTGCGCCTTCATTTCCGAGATCTCTCCATTGTCATACTGTACCAAGAACAATAACTCCTCTGTGTTACCATTCTCTAAAGGAATGAAAGAAGAAGAAAGGAAGCATGGAGTCCTCGGTACGTGCAACTTGATTGGACGTACATAGTTAACTAGCCCTGTCGTATAAAATTCTTTTATTCACATCCAAGCATCGGACCCAGGTTTAATATAGATGGGTTTAGCATTTTTCATTGGCATCAATAAGAAGAATAAAGGGCATTGTTTTGTGACTAGGATATAACATAGCCAATTAAATATGTCTTGGTTGTTGTATTGTAGTTTAAGATTTCCCATGATCAGCCCACTCCAATCGGATGACCCCGGTGGTTCTCCTACCGTTTTACTCCATACGGAGGAGTTAGCTGTAATCAATTATGATACACGTACTAGTATATTCTCTGTGCCTTCTGAGATGTGTAATTGTATGTATTGTGTATGTCTAGTTTTGCAATCGCTATAGAGAAGAAAAGTCATCGGCCAATGAGAGCCAAGTTGTAGATTTCGTATTAGGCCTAGCCATAACCGTAACACGGTTAATACCATACTCCCACCTCTATACAGATTACATCCTTCTGATAGGGCCATCCATCTCATTAGCTGTTAGCATTGATTGGTAGTTCTTTAGTTCGAATAAATAGACCATGGATCCAAGCCTCACTAGAGGCTAGCCTGCCTCCATTACGCTCCTATTTGCTACAACTTTATAGCTTCATGAAGCATATTGACGTGGGCACTCATGCCATAAATGTAACGTGATACAATCACATAGAGACCTATCTTTTACAGTATTGTATTTTTAATTAACAGGCCCATGTCAAATCCTAATAGATATTGCATGTACATAGTCAAAATACTCTCCGCACATTTTAGGAATGAGACCAGCCATTGTGCTGCTTCAAGATCCAGCTGATAGAAATTCCCCACCTAGATATCGATATGAAACTGCGATCTCAGTATGGACGCACTTAGCCTAACATCGCTAATATAAGTCATTAATCCGTCGGTCCAGCGCATATTATCTGGGGGAGACGAGGCAACCAGTGAGATGAGAAGGATAAGCTAGATAAGTTTCAGTGGTTGAAATTCGACAGCTTCTTAACATCTTCTAGACTAGCTAGCATCAAAAAAATACAATAAAGCTTGCGTCATTCTTTTCGAGTAAGCAGTAAGTAATCCTGTGGATATGAAAAGAGTATAATTCACTGACAAGTAATCCAGAAATGTGCTTCTATAATCAGAAAAGGTTCATTTGTGGAGACTGGAGCTGGACAAACTTTTCCCACCAGTGCAATTATGAGTGCCGGACGGGCGAGACATGTGGCATGAAACTGGTGAACTTCACAGGACATGAATCAAAGAAATGTCAGCTCTGTAAGAAGATTGAAATCAAGTTTCACCGCCGCAAAAAGGAGTTGGAACGATTAGAGCGTTGGAAATGTGAGCGACGTGACCTAGGGGCAACAATAAATCGCTCACAGAATCTAATCTGTGATCTTGAAAAGGACATTAAGCAACTTCAAACAGAGCTGGTTTGTAAGAGAAGGGCTCTCTCTTAAGAAAAGAGACCGACTGGCACGCAGCCACTTAGTAGTGATGGTTGCTAAGAATCTGACTTGGTATGTTTTTCTTCAAATTTGTTGCCTTGCTGACGCCTCATTTTGATCGAGACTTGGTTACTGATGGCGTTGAACGAATCCAATTTGGAATATTTGAGTCCATGCCTTTTAACAACTTCTTTTGGGACTTCAATGGCTCCACTCACGTTGTCTTGTGCATCGAGACATCAAGCCCGGCAATATCGGAGTTCGCTTTGGGCATCTTCATGTTTCAATCCTCGACCTTGGTTCGGTTGGTAAATTGGATGATAGCACTAGTCTTATTCCCTCTTTACGAGGCGAGCTAGTAACTGTACATCATCTTGCACCAGAAATGGAGCTCGAAGCTATAATGAGGAAGTCGATATTTACGCGAGTAGCCTTTTTGGGTGCGAAATCTTCTTAGACCATCATCCTTGGCTGCTGTCTGTTAATCCATGGCGCCCTGATAAGAATCCAAGGCTTAGGGAGTACAAATCACGTCATGAACAGTCCCTAAGGTCCTTGAATCACAAGACAGGGGCTAAAAGGTCAGGCCAGTGCTAGCCCTAATCGCAGATATGTTGAAATGGGACCCTTAAGCAATACCTTTCGTCTCAAAGCGCATTAAGACATCAGTACTTTCTGGATTTCACAGTTCAGGAACAACGAGATGATTTAAAACGACAGAAAAGACTTTAGTCCTTAATACATATCTTTTGATATCCATTGTCATTTATTTCTATGTACAAAACCAGAAATAATATAGCGCTGACATTTATGTACCTCAACTTCATTCCAATCTCGGATGTAGAGCCGCAGAATAACTAAGTAACTGTATAATTCTCCCTCCTTCTATTTAGCTTATTCGTCTTCTTTTTCTGGGCATCCTCAGCAGATGTTTTACCTTGGAGTCACTGGATAATATCCAGGGACGTGGCAGAGTGCTGACTCTCACTAGTGCTGAAAAACTTCGTCCCATTACGCGCGATAAGAGCGGCTGGGGGTTTATGGAGTGTTTCTCCTTGGTGGTGAATGCTTATTGGAAGATCCTTTGTTTCCAATTCTGAGAACTGCATATTTTCTTTGCTGAGTTCTATAGGAGGTATTCAAATGATGCGAAAGTTGCTTGATACTTCTCAGTGTGACAAAAGATTTTCACAGATTGTGACGGTGCCAATCTGCTTGGTTTGAGTACGCTATTCTGGCTAACTATCTCATACAAGAGGTGCTTGTCGACAGGTGATATTAAGCATAAAGGGGAAAAAGGAAGAAATGGAGTAAAAGCCCAGGTTCTCACTGCTCATGTAAATCTCTGTGCAACGCACCTTTCCCTATCCAGCTCCGACATCTGATGTTGATATGACTTCCCAATATGGCGCGGATAGGGTTACACGGCTCCTAGCCCTATCCGTGAACTGAGACGGGAAGGCAGAGCCATGCCCAGCCGTCACAAGATGGCCTTAACCAAGATACAGAAAACTGTGTGTGTTGGCTATAGATTTGTGATAGGAACTGTATTGATCTTGCTTATGGTTATCTAACTCTAAAGACTTGTTAGATAATCCGGACTTCAAACGAGGCAGAGAGATCGACTGTACGATCTTACAGGTCTAAAAAGGCGCCTTAGGGCATATATCCGGCACCTAGATTTCAGCCTAATTGTGGGTTGGCTTATAAAGCCAATAAACCAACGTACGTACGTTCGTACATGCGCATCAGATGGTACTCCAAGTACTATGGTCAAATGTATTCGATTGTCTGTCCTTATCCCTAAGTACATCATGTTCCAAAGCCGCGTCTATATAGACCTTCTCCTGAGCTGTATTCCTGGTTTGCAGATAGGGCACAACCCTATCGGTGCCGTATTAGGAAATCATCTTGACATCAGATGTCGGAGATGGATAGGGCAAGGTGACTCGTGTAGAGCACACACAAAGGCTAGCTACGCAGCTAGAGCAGAGCCCCTCCTTCCTGTCCTCATGTTCAATATTTTCATCGATACGCATACCTTGTATGTAGGATAGTTGGTTTTCCAATACACAGGATTGGCACCATCACAGATAAACGGAGACAGAGAACGGAATACATACAATCTTGATAGTCACCTCTTCTTTTCCCATCCTTTGTACAATACTATTCAGGATTAGCCTGAAGTTAACCCAGCAATCCGACAATACATAGGCTTCAGTAAAGGTGAGAGAGGAAGATGAGAAGAATTAAGATATGATCTATTTGATGCGCGTACACCACCACTACCACGTGTGCTTAGACTTGATTCAGGGGTTTGGAACGGACTGCGCGGTAACGCACTCTGACCCTAACCGAAGCCTAGGATTATAGGGTGCGCATGGACGCAATTCAAAAATCACGACGGGATCCGTTCAACAATTAATCCAGCAGTCTCCGATTTTCATGTCCTAACACGAGTTTCCATGCGCCATCACTGACACGAATGTATGTTGAAATCACCAAATTAGTCGCGAATCAATTCTAGATACAAACCATAGCATCCCATTCTCTCGTTACTCAGTCTCTCCGTGCCGAATTCCACTGCATCTCCATATGCTGAAACCAACGTCCAGTGATGCGGAAATGCATCAAGTAAGGTTCCAACCAGTACACCTACTAGCCGTGGCCCAAACACTGGTTTTGCTGGGCACTCAAAGGGTCTAGATCCAAAAGCTAAAAAAGCTTCCTCTTGCTCCTTTGTCAATTTTTGCCAACGTAAAGGGTCGAATTTTCCAGCTGTTTTTCCCCAGATGCTTGTTGACAGATGGCAAGCTTCAACATCCGCGGCGATGATCTTCGGTTCAGGGAAATTGGCTTCCTTCCAGGCTCTATATATCCGTTTCGTTGGTGGATAAAGCCGAAGTACTTCCTTGATTAGATTTTTTGCAGATGCCCCGTCCGGTGAAGAGGCTCGCTTGAATTGCTCTGCGGTAGGCTTTTTAGAGTAGCTTACGAGCGCTTCCCTCCAGTTTGGATGCTCTTTACCTGCTTTGTATGCGACCTCAAGAAAGCCTCGTAAGACCACTCGCCACATGGTTTCAAAACCAGGTAATATCAAGTTTAACGGGTTCTCGCAGGGATCCGAGATATTCCCGTCTGGTAACACCTCAATAAGGGCTGATCGTAATTTATCATTCTGTTCGAATGGTATGAAGGTGTCTTCTTTCTTGGACATAATCCATGTTTCATTGATAGCCTCAGCCAGGTTACTAAGGGATTTGAAGGTGACGTCGTTGGTAGTAACCTTTTTCCTAAGGAAGAAAAAAGCTGTCAGAACAGCGTTCAGAGTTATTGACTGTACCATAGGTACGAGTTCAACTTCACGTCGAGATTCGCAAGCACCTTGCGCGTCGCTTTTCCATCGCCTGACAGTGTCTTGAGTCGCTGAAACAATAATCTCCCAGTTGTCACTTGATATGTTGATCAAATTCCTTGACATCTTAACAAATTCCTCAACGTAGGATTTATTGTCGCTTGTAAAAGCATTTTGAATTCTAAATCCTCGCTGTATCGGTTCGCTTGGGACGCTTTTGGATTCGTATTTTGTATACTGATTTCTCGCACCGTGAATTATCTCGGCCGCAATGACTGAACGGTTTTCACTCGGTGTATGGTAAATTGTCTTTAAATCAGTAGTCTCTGCCGCAAGGACTTGGCCACGTTCACGCAGTAGGATCCGGGCAAAAAAGATAAGCAGGCTAGATATGACGATACACGCAAAGGGAATAATGGCAGTTTCACCCATCCTGTGAAATTTGAAGGCTTTCGTATGAAATTGGAATCAGAAATGGTGTGAGCGCCCACACTTATATTCCACTAGGAATCTGTAACGAGATATCTAAACCTGGAAGAAAGAATATGTTGGTTCCACTGCTCTAAAGTGAAGACCAATGAAGTTATTATTACCCTCAAAATAAGTAATATTTGATTATCCTCTAAGATTGAAGGCGAGTGCCAGCGCCCCTTTTGTGTGATCCCAAGCGAGGGCCGGTGTCGGATTAGGAAATCAGATAGCGGGTACCCTTTAGGATATCAACAATACCACATTGATCAGGCTCGTCAGCTTGTGGCATCCATTCACCCATTTGCCACAATGAGTATCCGCCAATTTGCCATGGTGCTGTGAAGGTATTGAATGAACGTCAAGCTCGCTGGTTGTTACAAACTCCAACCCCTTCAGCAACTTCGAATGAGGCTACCCTTCCAGAAAATGTGCCTCAAGCACAGGAGCCGCAGCAGCTGTCAAGGCCCCGACATGCCCTAAATCCACCTGGCACAATATTCTGACGAAAATTGTGTTCAATTTCTCTCTTTCTTTGTTGAACTACAAGCCAAGCTAGCCGTCGAGGGCCTGCGATAGGAGGCGCATATGCTCAAGTATGGTATGCGCACTCACGATTTGAAGGAAAGACTAAGGATGCTATCTTCCCTGGATCCGTCAATACGGCCTTAATCGCGCTACTGTTAATGGAGAAACCCTCAATAACTTTTCAGCTATCTCAGTATCTTGTTTGATGACCCTCAGCTTGTTGAGCGAGCTAATTCAGATCTTAACCGCCTTCGACAAGGTAACACCCCATTCCCCGAGTTTCTTGTCAGCTTCAAAGGATCCTCATGCTCGCTGGCGGTCAGAACTGGACCGAAGACGTACGAATCACACGTTTGCGATCTGCTCTCAATGTCGAGATAAACCTCTCGATCCCAACCAACTTGTTACAACTGTCAACAAGTTGGCTATATAACTGGATACTACCCGAACCATCCAGCGCCACGAACTATGTTAAAATTATCGGCTCAAGTGGAAAAACTGAGACTGAGACGCGAAGTCGCTGTCAATAACGCCTTCTCAATGGCCCCTGAACCCACCGTGTTACCAGAAGGCTCACCACTATGGATACGGATTCGGAAAACGAGTAGCTCCTAGTAAAGAGCGAGATATAATTTCTTCAAATGGTTAGCCATATTGTAATTGATCTTTGGTTAAATATGGACGGTGTGAAATGCAACTTCATGTAGTCTACGTCGTAGCATGGCCTGTTGAAAGGCATCTAGTGCTTGTTATTAGACTAGCACAAGATCATGTAATTCTCCGTACGGTATCTTAGTAAGAAATTATCTGCTATAACTAAGGGGCACAGTCTCTATTATTGTAAATCCACGTTGATGATGTATTGCAATTCCGTCAGTGTAAATTGTAAAAAATATGATGACTAGTGATTCTTTTTGCAGTAACCGCACTCAAGATGGGCTATATAATTATGTTAAAACAGCTAGTTATATAGTAGCAAGATCGACAACATGCGTGTCTCCTGATATGTCTTGCAAGGAACAAGATGCCGTGGATCTCCTGAGTGAAGAATTTAGGGATCCAGGATGTTATGGGCTGACCCCATATCGGTGGTTCGGGACAGAGCCCTCACTGATGCCATCCATGAAACCATCTCCAGATCTGGCGAGTGACACTGGTTTGCCAATCCTTGGCCGCCGAAGTTACGGAAATGCCCCGGAATTACTTTGCATACTCAGACTTACAAAGGTAACCCTGGGGAAACAACACGGTTCTCTCTTCCTATATTAAGTGGTATGCACAACAGGAATTTGTATGTTTTCTCTCCTTCTTTCCCATGTACATTATCATCTTGTAGAGAAATCGGTGAATTGATCGTATAGATTCAGAGGATTGATATCATCCAGTAATAGTGACCAATGATCAGCTGCTTGCTAGTATTGATAAGGAGATGATTCGATGGGTCACAGAGGTATCAAGATCTAGAAATAGCTACATCCCCTAAGCACCCTGGTGAGCTTCAACTCAACCGACTTGACCTTGGCTGTATCATTGCAGCCCGTACTAGTCATGGAGACTTTGCGGACTACATAAACGTTTTAACCACGATGATGCTTATCTTCTCTGTCGGTGCGGAGCACGAAAAGCATCTCTGCACTTCTTCTTCTGTCATATAGCTAAGAGACGAGCCCCTCGGCCTCCTGGGCCCCCTTCTAAGGTTATCTCTTTTCTTTTAGGTACTGCGAAAGGAGCACAAAAGCTAGCCTCATGGCTAGCAGAGACCCACTTCTTTAAGGATATCTGCCCTCGCCAACCTCTCCTTAGCACCTAGCTAAGACAGCCCTACTCTTCCTTTATATTTCTTCTTTCCTTCTTTCATTCTCTTCTCTTCTTTCTTTCTCTCTTTGCAAAACTTACTATTCAGCTATGATAGTAGTGGAGTAATGGGTCATGGAGTGTAGGTGGACCATTGCAGCTGGCAAATACCTAAAGCCCACTTAGAAGTGGACCTTCCTGTAAGACCACGGCAGCTATGGAAATGCGCCAAAGAGTATATTATTTGTATATAATCTGATAGATGATTCGAAGCCCGAGGTTTACTCCTCGCGGCCTATGTCCCAGTAGGGATCGGTGGGAAGTGTGCGAGTCACGAACCACGGCCGTTAAATAGACACACACACGCGCGCGCGTACATAGTAGGGTTGATATTCACGCTCCGACACTAAACATTTCTAAATGGCTTTTATCCTCCGTCGCAGCCAATGAAACGTTCGAAATTTGCATTCAACCATCTTCCCCTAAATGACCTAGATGAGAGTAACAAGACAGAGTGGTCATTTTCGAAACCCCGTTCGCAACGAGGAACCAGGCTCGGGAGGTCTCGAAAAACTTTCTAGATGGGTAAACTAGACAACATCAGAAGAGGCTTTTGTTAGATGCGAACCATGCTAAGCTCACCTTGGAGTAAAGGGAAACGGACGTTTCCCTATAGAAGGGCCCAATGAAAGGGTAGTCATTATGGTGTTGGGGCGGATAGCCTGTTGAAGTCCTTGAGAGACAAGAATCACCGGTAGTATAAACACGGACGGGGAAGCTGGGTTGAGAGCCTTGATAATTCGCTCAGTAAGGATATCTGCAGGAAGCCAAGACAATTTGTAGGTACCTGACAATGCCAAGGCCTGACCCTCAACATCATTTTCCTTGTCCCACCATTGATAGAAGTAGCGTCTATTATTGAAGAAAAACCGTAGCCCGGGAACACAAGCGACAAGGAGGGCTATTAGAGCAATTATTGCCTCGGCTGAGAATGTCATTATTGGTTGAGATGTGCTGGAGTCCACTACAACCGTCAGGAATTAGTTCTGGGTCACATCATGAGACAATTTACATACTGCGTAAAAGGACTACTGGACGAATTATGAGCACTGCCTCACATTTGGCGCTAGTGGCTCCGCACAGTGTTTTTACTAGACAGGATTAGGGTAGCTGTAATACATGTACAAGCCATATTACAGGGTCCGAGTTTATTGCAATGCCAACCATCTAATTACTAGCATTCCTTCACAGGTGTCTTAAACAAAGCCATCAATGATGCAAGTGCCATAGTAGTGTGCAAGCTACGGATGTGGGAGTCAAAAGTGATAACAATATGGTAATCCGTTGTCTATACGCTAGTCTTTACTTGGAATATTTTCATGTTTTCTTTTTTGAAACCTAACTAGAAGGGACTAGATACGGAAATTTTTGACAAATTAGAGGTGTGTAAACTGTATCTGGCCGTAATTATTTATGATATACGGAGTACCATAGTACATTTCTAGTACCCTTTGGCGTGTAGACTAATATTTAGCGTATTATTCTCACTTTTGACTCCCACTTTCGTATACGACAATATGTTAAGAAAACATGTATGCGCCATGAAAGATACTTCTGGCAGCAAATTTTATATAATAGCACCACAACATTCTTGTATGTTTAGTAGAGGAATTGAACATAGTCTGATAACCCCCACCAGCTTTTTCTAAAAAGCCTGACATGAATTTACCTGGCTTACAAGCCCGGTCATATTAATAGACAGTAAATAATAATCAAGAGAAACTTATGGAACATCATTAATCAGAGATGCTTCGCCTGCTCATCAGGTTAGTGTAAAACATGTTAAAACAATTGAAGCAAGTAAGAGCGAGCGCAAAACATTTTTGCAAACCACTGCGCCCTCAGTAGACAGGAGTTATTTCCAGAAACTGCAGTGCACTAACTAAGAACGTGATGATGGAACCATTTTAGAAAGGGGACCCTAAAGTAGTGAGCATTATCCCAATCGGGCAAGGATTGGGTAGAAGATCACGCTAAGCTCAGTGGGCCTCGGATGATGTGCAAGGACCCACTCTTGGCTCCCACAAAACTCTTTCTCAGGTTACTGTAACAACGGATACGGTATGTTTGATGACTAAGAGTATCTAATTCTCCGTATTCATAATACAGATTTTCTCAAGTCATGTAGATCATCCTTCTGTACGGAGTATAAAGATTTAGTGCTTAGATGACATGTAGCGACATCACAGCCGAGATAGCTTCAAAATATTATCGTGTCGATTGATTTTTCATAAGATTTTGTAAGGTCTGCTTCAAATTGTCGAGGCAGAGATTTTTGAGCTGACGCATCTGCTGCAAGTTCTATATAATTTTTGATAGCTATTAGAAAATCCATATCTGTAATTTTTCTACCGAAGGAAATAAAATAAAATCCTCTCCCGCGGTCTAGAATAATGGGCTGCTGAACGCCATTATATTATTCTAATCTGGACTAAGTCTGTCGTAGCGAAGTTTCGTTTGGGTTGGAGCCTTCTTGCATCCATATTGCAGACTATAACTACGGAGCAAATATATTGTGGTAAAATTGTGGTAAGATTTAAAGCTGCCTTTATCTTTCAACACTAAATTCCGCCCGCCTCATCGTCGAGCATATTTCCGTTGGATTCCCTACGAAAGTTATATTTTGTTTGTAGAACACACTTCGAAGGCCTTGCAAAAAGATCTCGCAACTTAGAGTTCTTACACTACTGCGATGAACAACGATGTTTCAGGGTCATCGTAAGTCGTCTGGCTATTGAATATTCTCCTAGCATACCATAGCCTCCAAGTGCCCAGCGATGAGCCGTTCAAATTAAAACCTTCACCTGGAAAAGGATGGGGTGCTTTTGCTACCAGACGAATAGAGCGAGGATCGATAATCTTCACTGAGAAGCCCCTCTTTGTCATCCGGAAGCCACATACAGAGATCACGGAGGGATATGTTTGGGCAGCGTTTCAACAGTTGAGTCCGAGTGAGAAAGAGCAGTTCCTCTGCCTCCGCGACAATGGCTCTCGGTCATTCACATATATGGAGGAAGCTTTCGCCGAGAACTCCTTTGCAATCTCAAGGGATAATTCGCTTCGGTCTCAAGGCACTTCAATACACGGTCTATTCCTTCTTCACTCTCGCTTCAATCATTCGTGTATACCTAATTCAAAGATCCCGAACACCGATCAAGAGATTATCACGAGTTTTGCGACCCAGGATATTGCCGCTGGTCACGAGATCACGTTTTGCTATAATACAGATTTCGAATGTCGTCTTAGACATGAGCGCCATCAAGCTCTACGTTTCGTATGCGATTGCAAAGCCTGCCTCATCGACACCCAGTTTCAACAACTCAGCGACATGCGGCGGACACTTATTCGGGGCTTGCAGTATCTTACCCTTGGTGTAGATCTGAACGGGCAGAAACAACAAATGGTATCTCCTATCATCTTCGATCCTTATCTGAAGAAAGCGGCCGAGACTTTTCAAATTCCCCTCTCTGCTAGGTTAATCTATAACCTCTTCATAATCGTTTTACTAGAGGAGGAGGGTTTGCCTAAGAATAACTTTATCTCTGAGGCTTTGTTGCAGGCTTTATTGGGAGACTCTGAGAGGATTTTGTGTGAGGAGCTTTGCTCTATGCGATTCACAACCTAAGAATAGCTTCTTCTTCTGAGGATTTGTTGCAGGCTTTGTTGGAAGACTCTGAGAGGATTTTGGAGACATGCTCAAGCATAAATACGGGCCTGCTCCCTGTAGATAGTTTCTAGTTCCCAGCTCACCTCTTGTTAGTTTTCTATGTCATAGTGTGAATGTCAAATTTGCTCTATTCAGTTCTGAACTCCACCAAACATTTCCTATCTCCTATTTTTAACAATACATATTGTGAACGGCTATCTCGTTATGCCGCGAAAACTCCCACTTCGCAGGCAAAAAGCATCACATGCCGAAGCTCAAGACGCTTATCCGGGCCAAGAACTCCTGGATGCTTTGGCAAGGTATTTTTCACAGGTCTGACATTGTGGTCGTATGTTAACACCTTGTAGGTTGCAGACCAACTCAAAATACAGCGATCTGACTATATTGTGTGGTCAGGAGTCTTACGCGGTTCATCGATCTATTGTCTGTACACGGTCTGACTTTTTTGCAAAAGCTTGCGATGGAAAATTCCAAGTAGGCCTTCATACACCCATCAAGTTTTTCTCCACGAGCTAATTACATCACAGGAAGCGTTGAGCGGGGAGGTGAGGCTGGATGAAGAGCCTGCCTTAGTGAAGCAGGTGATCGAATATCTCTACACCTTGGACTACCAGGTCGAAACCCATGTCGTCACATCTAATCGCGGGAAAACTGAGAAAAACGCACCGAATCCAGTTGAAGAAGGCGCGAACTCGTTTAATGTACCGAACAGCCACAGCATAGCCCAAAATGAACACGATGTTGATGCGGCTGAGGGAACAGCGCCGCTTTTGGATCCTCTCTCGTTCCATATCTTGATATACTCCCTTGCTGATCGCCTTTTGATTCAGGGCCTGAAAATCCTTTCTGGCCAAAAACTTAAAAGCGCGCTAATTCAACGTTTGGACGCAGGATCATTCCCATCGGTGATTGTTGAAATATACAATACCACTCCTGAACAGGACCGAGGACTACGTGACATAGCTGTACAAATCACAATGGAGTATTTTTCCACACTGCGGAGTGCCAGTAAAACCGGGGTTGCCGCCTTCCAAGACGCACTTTTACAGTCTGTCCCGCAGTTCTCATACGACTTACTTATTGCAATGATGAAGAAATACGTACCCGTTTTGGAGGGTGGTTCGGTCTGAGGAGTTTCAAGGCATTATAGAAAAGTCTAAACGAAAATGAGAATGAGGACTTACAACCACTATTAAATCCAAAGGTTGACATATATAGATATTCTTTCTTTTTCCTCTCCATACTTAGTTTCCTAGATTACTTCTTCCAATATGATTGATGCTTGAGCCTTCACAGGTGGTCCCATGATCTTACGAAGGTGTTGGGACCATGAGAAAGTCACAGCACAATGGGGAGACATATAGTTTGGTATATAGTGGTAGTAGGAGGCCTCCATGTCAGGTAAATTCAGCCTTGTGGCACATCCTTTCATAATAGCCTTGCATCATAAACAATTGGCTCCAATGTCTTTATTTTTATTTTTATTTTTATTTTGAATGCTGTTTCTGAATGATTTCAAAGGAAAAATGGTAGGTCGCCATTGGCTGTAAGCAGAGCTGTATTTTGACGGCATGTCCCGGTCAAACAATGAGCTCCTTAGTATAAGAGAGCATACAAACACCGTAGAAGACTTCTTCCTTTTTTTTCTTTTTGAGATGAGACTTCCTCATATTCATCTTTGTTATCATTTAACTATCTTAGAACAATCCTTGATTTTGTCGTTTCCTGAAAGACTTATCGAGCCTCAATCCACCAACAAGCTGGGCTTCTAAAAGATAGATTCTTCTTTACAAAATACTCGATACGTGAGATACTTGTGAGAATAGATCGCTGATACGTTTGACTGGTGCTTTTCTTACATAAAGTTGTCAACATGGAACCTCAAGAGTTCGTTCTCAATTATCCCCATTTTTTCAAGCCCATCCCGCTAATTTTGACAGAATATGTCGTTATTTTGCGAGAAACGGTACATGCAAATACAAAAACTGCAAGTTTCAGCACATAGCAAATGGAGAGAAACCCTCTCGTACCCAGGGAAAACCTTCATGGCCGTCCGGCAGCTTGTCTAACTCGGAGAGAGAGTTTCGATCTTGGAAGCATAGTATTCCCCTCAACAGCGAAACCGTATTGTCTAGCGGCAAGCTTGCTTTGGTATTTCAAAAAGCGCATCAACTTATTGAGATTGATGTTAGTGTTCGTCAAGCAGTCATTCAGAAGCTCTCTGAGGACGGTGGTCTTGGTTGTATCAAGATGCTGGTCGAACAGAACTTTGAACAACTTCCTACAAGCACGAAGGAACACTTATTCCAAACTCTATTTCTTCCCCTCCTGAAAACTATCTCCCATCCCGACGTGTTACAATCGTTGATACTCGAACGGCCGGTCGGAACCATTTACAATTTTTTGTTTGGAGTAGGAGGAATCAGAGCCTCAAAGCTTCTGACCTTCTGTTCCGAAGTTCTCATGCATTGTACAAAAGATGAGTCTACCTTGGAGTGGTTAGATGCTTCTGTTTTGGTGTTCTCGCGAATTGTGGATCTCAATTCCACAGCCCTTGTTCAGGTATCTCTCAAGAATTGTGCGAGTCAGTTCCAATTGATATTCACCACTTGGGTCACCGATCATCCTGAGCATCCTTTGAACGAGTCACGAGTGCATTTAGAGCGCTTACTCCGCCGCTTTGAGGTGGGTGTCTCACTGCCAAACATGGCTCAAAACAATGTATCTCAAGGGCCAAAAGTGCGAGGCTCTTTCGTCATTGCATACGACCCCCCCGGTGGCCGCCATGACAATGACCACACAGACATCTGCCAGATTCGCATTATGCCAACCTTTCAAGAGATTTCCAGTCGCCGTCACGAGTATCTTCCACCGTTCGACCCAACACAATGGCATGTCAATGGCTTTCACGGACTTCTGGATCGCAACTTCCGTTTGCTGCGCGAAGATACCGTCGGCCTGCTCCGAGATGCTATCCACTCCGAGATTCAGCCATCACGAAGCGTCCTGAATCACAAAAGCCAACAACGTACTAATGTATATCAGAGTGGTAGGATCGTGCAGCTCGGTTTTCATTGGAAGGATGGATTTCAGTTCAAGCTGGGCTTTTCTCAGCCGACTCATGTCGGTAAAATGACGGCCCCGAGACGCGAGGAATGGTGGAACATGTCCAAACGTCTGCAATCTGGGGCTTTGGTCTGCCTCATCTTGCAGAGAAACTCTGTGGTTTTCTGTACTGTCATCAACCCGCAAGCTACGGCGCATAAGCGACAAGGACAGAATGATAACAAATCTCAGCACAAGGATTCGGATTTTTTATGGAAAGATTCTCAAGAAGCCGCCGTCTTTCTGCAATTGACCAGCTTGAACGACAGAAGTATTGAAATGGTTCTGAACAACTACACCACAAAAGACTCGCACATCGCTCTTGTGGAATTTCCAGGTGTTCTTCTACCAGCGTTTGAACCAACACTGAAAGCACTTCAGTTGATGAAAAGAATTGATAATCTTCCGTTTTCTGAACTGCTGATCCCCAACAGCACTCATGCCGGATCTCCAACCTATGCCGCCCCTCTCTACGCAGCCGAACCTGGGTTTCAGTTCAATCTGCGATGCCTGATGAATGATAACAGTGACTTTTTCGTTCGTGTCGGCCATCCTACCGATTTGCAAAAGCTGCGTCAGAATTCGAGTTTGGATGGTGCACAAGCATCTGCCCTTATCCACACGCTGCAACGAAAGATCGGTCTGATTCAGGGTCCACCTGGAACCGGCAAAAGCTACACAGGCGTTGCTCTCATCAAGGTTCTATTGGCCAACAAGGGACGTGGAAAGAAAAGCCTAGGTCCAATTATTTGCGTTACCTATACAAACCATGCGCTCGATCAGTTGTTGGAGTCTCTTTTGCAAAAGGATGTCACAAAACAGATCGTTCGCATGGGGGGACAGTCGAAGTCCGAAAGCCTGAAACCCTACAATCTCCACGAGCTTGCCAGGAACTTCAGTAAAACAAAGATGGAAAAGGGCAGTCTGTGGATTTGTCATAATTCCTTAGAGAGATGCGAGAAGGAGTTCGACCAAATTGGTCTTCGAGATGATATCTCGCCGACGCGTGTGATGACCCATTTACGCGACAGCTACCCTGCACATTACAATCAGCTGTTCGGAATTGACGAAGATGGTTTCCAGCATGCACATAAAGATAATCCTGGAAAAGCGTTCGATCAATGGCGGAAGTCAGGTGGGAAAGCCTCCACGGGGCACATTCGACGTGTCGCACAGCTTGAATCGGTCTCTCTCTGGCAAATGTCACAGCCTGAGCGAGAGAGTCTCTACAAACATTGGCAGGCACAAATTCAAGACGAGATGCATCAGGAGTTGATCAACATATGCATTTCTCATAAAGACACTAGACGTGAGTTCGACAATATCCTGAGCGAAGTAGATCTGCGTTGCCTCAGTCAAGCCGATGTCATTGGTGTCACGACGACTGGATTAGCCAGAAATCTCAATATGCTTCGAAGATTAAAATCAAAAGTTGTACTATGTGAAGAAGCAGGTGAGGTACTCGAGCCGCATCTTCTTACTGCTTTACTCCCATCAGTCGAGCATGCCATCCTTATTGGCGACCATTATCAGCTCCGTCCGCAGGTTCAGAATTATGAGCTCTCTCGCGAGAATAAGAATGGTGGAGAGAAATACTCATTGGATGTATCGCTTTTTGAACGTCTTGTTGAAATAGACAGTGCCATGGGCTGCGGTCTGCCTTACAGTACGTTGCAGACCCAACGACGGATGCATCCGTCAATTGCTCAGCTTGTGCGTGAGACATTGTACCCGCAGCTTCAGGATGCTCCCTCGGTATCTGACTATCCTCAAGTCAGGGGAATTCGGAAGATATTGTTTTGGTTGGATCACCGCGAACTAGAGGGCAACCTATCAAATGCGGAGGCATCAGCGACGTCGCGATGGAACGATTACGAAGTTGAAATGACTACTGCCCTAGTCAACCACCTGGTTTGCCAGGGACAGTATGGCAGTGGCGAAATAGCCGTCTTGACACCCTACCTGGGTCAGCTGCAAAAATTGAGGCGGAGACTGGGCAGGTCATTTGCAATCACTTTAGGAGATCGGGACCAAGATGATCTCGACAAGGCTGGTCTCCAAGAAGATGAGGAGCTGGCCCCAACTCCCATCGCAGTAAAAGGAACACTTCTTCAAAGCCTGCGGGTAGCCACAATCGATAACTTCCAGGGAGAGGAGGCGAGTGTGGTGGTAATTTCACTGGTGCGCAGTAATCCGCAAAACAAATGTGGTTTCCTCCGTACTTCCAACCGAATCAACGTTCTTCTTTCTCGAGCAAAGCATGGCATGTACATAATCGGAAACTCGATAACCGCAATGCATGTCCTGATGTGGGCTGATGTCATCAATATCTTCCAGCGCAACGAGAATATTGGCACAAGCTTGGAGTTGCAATGCCCACGCCATCCTGAAACTCTAATCACTGTATCAAAACCGGATGATTTTCCATGGGTCTCACCAGAAGGTGGATGTGATCTGCGTTGCATTAAACGTTTGTCGTGTGGACATGCATGCATTCAGAAATGTCATTTGGAGATCCTCCACAATGCTGTTCAATGCCTAGAAACTTGTCAGCGACCACGAGAGGGTTGCTCTCATCCTTGTCCGAAGAAATGTGGTGAAAAGTGTCCTTCCAAATGTACAGAAATTGTCTTTCAGGCGGATAGGCAGCTTAGTTGTGGTCATTTGGCGCAAAGGCTTCCCTGCTGGCAGAGCCAGGATTTGTCGGCCGTACGTTGCTCTGTGCTTGTCGAGAAGACGGTTCCAAGTTGCAACCACAAAGTTCGAGTTGCATGTCACGTTGATGTCAGTTTGCTTCAATACAGGTGTACTATGCAATGCGGGAGTGTATTGGCATGCGGCCATTCGTGCAAAAACCAATGTTTCAAGTGCTTCACAAGAACTGAGTCAGGGGATGTCAGCACGGATCATGGAGTTTGTCGATAGAAATGTGGCCAAAATCAGAATACGTGCGCTCACAGATGCGACACCCCTTGCCATGGTGAACAGCAATGCCCACCATGCCAGTCACCCTGCGAAGTTGACTGCGGACATTCCAAATGCGCGCGAAAGTGTTCGGAGCCGTGCACACCCTGCGCCGAAGAGAAATGTCTTTCTTCATGTCCGCACAGTACTTGTTCGATGCCTTGTGCTGCCCCCTGTGATCACGTCCCATGTTCACTGAGATGCGACCAGTTGCTGGCATGTGGACATCAATGCCCATCAGTTTGCGGAGAGATTTGCCCGCCTGAAAAATATTGTCAAATCTGCGGCAGTGAAGAGATCAAGGATTACCCTGTCGACTTCATTTTAGGAGAATCATACAAAGACATCGACCTTGACGATAACCCGTGTATATTCCCCAAATGTGGGCATTTCCTCACGACAGAAACCTTGGACGGACTGATGGATATCGGCAAGTACTACGTGCTTGACGAACGTAGGAAACCGAGTAAAATTTCCACTTCGTCAGAGCCGTTCTCCATCAGCGATATCAAAACCTGTGCTACTTGTCGTGGACCGCTGAGGAATATTGCCAGATACGGACGCTTGGTACGTCGGGCTATTTTGGATGAGTCTACGAAAAAACTGATCTTATATCTGAACCGCGAGTACGTTCCTCTCGCGCAGGAGCTTCCGCAGCGGAAACAACAGTTGCAGGATACCAAAAACGAAAGGTCCACTTCCTGGCCTAAAACCATTAGAATCAGAGATGAACGAAATGCACTAGTTCGGCACATGCGACTTATCATCTCTCCCCAAAAAAACGGGAGGTGGAAAGAGATTCTGGACCTGCGGCAGCGCATCTCCACGTACCAGAAACGAGTCTCCCCAGAGGAGCAACCGTTCATCAGAGTTCATCAACTAGCCACAAATGCACGCCGCTGGCAGAATACTATTAATACTTCTGATGATTTTGGAGATGTCAGTGAGGTCCTGCAAACTAAGGGTTTCCTCCAAGGAACGGCATTGAGCCTTCGACTGGATATTGAATTGCTAGCGGACTTTCTGGAGATGCGTCGTAATGCTCTTAAAGCTGGTGAAATCAAAGTTGATATGGATCTGTCAGCTATGAGAACCGAATGTGAAACATTGATCAAGAGTGCTTCTGAGTCAAAGCGTCCTCTCTATAAGGCGGAGGGCTACATATTCCTTGCTCAACTCCACGCCTTTGAGCGATCACACAGTTCATCGCCCGAGATGGCAGAACGACATTTAATAGAAGGGAAAGAAGCGATCAATGAAGCCAAGACACTTTGCAACGAAAATCCTGGTCAAACCCAGGGTCTAGCAACCGATATTGAAGGCGCAGAGAAGATGCTTCGCGGCACGACTTTTTACACAGCAGTAACCAATGAAGAGCGCATGGCTGTTATCGCGGCCATGGCTCGCGAGTTTAGTGGTACGGGCCATTGGTATTATTGTCGCAATGGGCATCCGTTCACCATTGGGGAATGCGGTATGGCGATGCAGAGGGCTGTGTGTCCTGAATGCGGAGAGCCAGTTGGAGGGCAGAATCATCAAGCTGTAGAGGGGGTCACACATGCTAGAGATCTGGAAGTTACGTTTGCGCAGATGGGTTTGCATTGACTGTGACTGTCAATATACCTTATGGAAGATGCATATTGATCGAGTGGCTATGTATGGTATGAGGGGCTTGTTTCGGATTGGATGTACTTACTGTGTCAATTTTCTTCTCATCAGATTGCATTATTGAATAAACTCGCGAAGTCAGTACCAATTATCCTGATAGGAATGAAATAAGTGAATATTGATCTCGGATTCATCGCTTGATGCATACGATGATGATGTAGTAGTTGTAGTAACTTGTTGGAAGCCTGATGTTAGATATCATTAGTGGAATCCGCTGAGAAGCCCAATTCGCCAACTGGGTTGCCAATCAGCAAGAAACACGAATTCAAGCGAGGGGTTTGGATTCTTCATTATAGAGGACAATTCCCAATGTCAGAAACCAGAGGGGTTCAATCGATCAAGCATTAATACACATACAATTTTGTTAACAAGCCTGTGTCATAAGCTCCTACACTATATGTACGGATTCCAACAGTTAAAGGCCTGAATTATTATCATTGAAAAACGGTTATATCATTCGACAATTCAATATTCGACAAAATTTCTGTAAGAAACGCCAACAACGCTGCTACCGAGCAATTCCTCTCCGTCCCAAACGACTGGAAGAAATGGGAGAAGGTCTTTCAAGCAAAAATGGAGTAAAAGGATCTTCTCGAGTATCTAAAGGGGAAGAAAGACCTCATGCAGAAGCTCGAGATGCCAGAAAACGCACCTATTTTCCCAACGTTAGAGAATCTCCGAGCAAGGAACGGTAGGCAAAGAAACGAGCAATCTTCGCAAACTGAGGATGGGCCAACCACTCAGCAAATACCAACAATCGCTACAGCGGCTGAGAGAGCAGCGCTCAAAACATGGAAAGAGGAGTATAAGGAAGAATCAGCACACTTCAACCTGGAACTTGGGCTTCGCCGTACCAAGATGACTCTCTACGAAACGGAATGAAAGCATCTCGACGAAGTGGCTGCTTGGATGCAGTCAACCGTTCGCAATGACCTCAAAGAAACGTGTCTCAGTGAAGGAATTGACGTTCGAACCAGATATGAGAATTTGAAAAAGTTCTTTGGTCGTACGGCAATGACTATTGCCCGCGAATTAGGGGACAAAAAAGCATATGAAGCCATTCCAACAGTGGCCTAAGGATACGAACACTTGGGTATCTGGATGGCTAACGCTCATGCAAAAGAGAAACCAACACAATCTATCATCCGATACAGATCCCATAAACAGGACCAAGGATTTCTGAAGCCTTTTATAAAATCGACGCCTCTTGGGTGACTACTATTCGAACAATGTACAGCGGAAAAATTGAAGATAAAACAGTCACCTATCTTGATTTCTCACGACAGCTTCAAGAGCTCTCTCGGCCCAAGAGTCCAACAATATCTCGAGGAGATTTCCAACGGGGAGCCTTGAATCAATTGCATCCAAGCTATTATATTCACCAACTATGCTATATAGCTTCTTCTATTTGGCTTAATTCTATTACCTGCTATCCTGATATCCAATGGAAACCCGGGGCAAACGTCAAACCTACATCGCATTAAACGATGGTTATAATAACGAAGCTTTAACCGAAGACCAGCTTTCAAACCCACCCCCTAAATTGCCGATTCTATCTACATTTCCACAACCAGTACAATACATTTTTTGGCATCCCTGATGTCGAGATCAACCCTTCAGAATCTGTATCACAGTCTTAGACTATCCTATCCAACAACCTCAACAGCTGCAGATTCTTGGATTATATACTAGAAAGGAAGCATGGTTCTGGGCTTACTTCAGCAAGCATGAGGCTCCACGTGAGTGATATACAAAGAAGCACAAGAAATGGAAGTTAACCAATATGGATATCCAATGTGCTATTGTGGATAAAGAAACTGGCAAGCAATGTAGCTGGGTTACGACAGATTCAAAGTGGCAGAGTTCTACTAGTATTACTGTATGACGCTCCATCTCTTACGGAAGCATTCTATTTACGTATCCTCCAGCTGCCTCAACCACCGAACCTGTCAAAAGGCAACTCTGTCTAGCTTATGGACAAAAAAGAAGAAATCTTACCTGCCAGCAGCAACTGGGAAAGGACATCCTTCGCTGGGTTATCATTGATAAACAACCCTTTACACCAATTGAATCTCCAGCATTTCAGCAGGTCTTTTCTAATATCCCACGAATCGCACTCCCATTTACTTCTCGGCATATTCTCCGACAGCGGCTTATGGATGGCTTTGATCTACAACGTGCTCAATTGAAGAACGAACTTAGATTATCTTGAAAAACAATTGCCTTAACTCTTAATATCTAGACAAGCAAAAAGCACCTTCCAACCCTAGGGATCATTGGCCGTTGGCTTACAGAGCATTTTGAATACCGAGAAAAAGTTCTTGAATTCAAAGAACTTTTAGGGCCACATAGTGAAGAGAATCTAGCTACAGCAATTGAGGATATGCTCCTTGAACTTGACCTTCAATCCAAGTTGATTACAATAACAGGAGACAATGCTAGTAATAACGAGAAGATGGTTTTGCTTTTATCTCAAAACCTGAAGCAAAAACTTGGGGTTCATCCTCTATTCCGTGGCTCAGAAAGTTACGTCCGCTGCTTAGCTCATATATTAATCTCACTGTCAAAGATATCCTTGAGGCTTTAAAATCTGGCAACATGGAGGAAGCTTATATTGTGTGTGATCATTTCAAGGAGGGAGAACAGTTGTCTATTAGGTCTCAAGAAGCTTTAGCAAGGATTCGTATCCTAGCCCTTTGGATATACCGAAGTCCTCAACAAACTGTAAGATTATCAATCTCTCAAGCAATTACATTAAATATGTTAATACACGATAGAATTATTTGATGCCTTAAAGGCCAGATGCCAGGTCGATAAGTTTCTGCAGCTCCAGACGGATTTTCCTTGCTCTACTACAATGGACAGGTCTCGGCTCTCTCAGATCCGCGATATCCTTTCGAAATTCAACGATTTAACTCTTTTCGTGTCGGAAAGAAAACTCAAATCAGCCTCGCGTCCCAATCTACTACGAACTCCATGATTTACTCGATGAGGCATCCGAGCGCAAGGAGAGGTTTCTCGATCTTGACGAAGATATATCATTGGCTGTGAAGGAAGGTATGAAAAAGTATAAAAAGTACTATACCTTTATGAATGCTTCTGATACATACTACACTGCCATCGTCTTGGATCCTAGGATTAAAGGTGATCTTTTTCTCGACGAACTAGAAGATGAGACTACTAGGAAGGAGATCCTTCAAGCTCTCTGTGACAACCTCCACTGTGATTACCCAGTTCCCAATATAGAATCAAGCTCACCTACAGGGTGGTGTCTATTGGATCGCACCACTGAACACAATGATGTAGAGTCCCGGTTACTAAACAGGTCACAGCCACGCAATCAACCTCTGCTTTCTGACATTGATCTCTATCTCAACAACCCCCTGGTCAATATAAATGAGATGAGGGATTCGAATTGGCTATGTAATTGATGACGGATAAAACGGTGGTGAATATCCCAGGATAGCTGCTGCTGCTAAAAATTATCTAGCTATTCCAGCCTCTGAGGTTCGGTCGAGAGACTATTCGATGCAGGAAGAGACATACTGGGCATTCGAAGACACTCAATGAATTCGGAAAGAGTGAGAATGTTGATGTTGGTGGATACTGTATACAGGGCTCAGAGCCGTGTAACCCTATCCGGCCGTATTGAAAAGTCATATCAACATCAGATGTCGGAGCTGGATAGGGGAAGGCGCCTCGCACAGAGATTTATGTAAGAAGCGAGGGCCAGAGCTTTTGCTTCATTTCTTTCTTTTTTCCCCTTATGCTTAATATTACCTGTCCGCAGGCACCTCTTGTACGAGATAGCTAGGATAGCGTACTCAAATCAAGCAGATTGGCAACGTCACGGTTAGACCGTTTCAGAACCATTACAGTACAAATGAATATAAAGATGGCCCCGTATTCATATTCATTAAATTTATGAATAGTCATGGATATTTATAAAGGACGTGGGAGGCGGCTAAATCTTAAATTCACTCCTAAGATCATATGTGAAATGGTTACCGGGAAGATATGCTATACTTTGCCACGCTTAAGAGATATCTCTTCATCATAAAGGTGTGAGTAGTTGACAGGAGATCGACCTAGTCGGTGTGGGTTGTCATAGATATCATACCTAGGTAATGATATGCTTATATTCAATGTTGCCAAACATGAGAGCAACTCAACTCTCGTACAAGCATGAATATGGAGAAGGAGGTTTCTTGTTACTACTGTAGGATTATTTCCTCTCAAACTTCAGTCTCTGTATGTCAGCAACAGTACCTTCTTAATGACCGTTCTGCTATATTAGTAATTCCTCCTGCGCAACGATCGGATTAACCTCCCATTACATGAAGATTGGGATTAATAAACAGAAGCACACCAAATAACAAAGATAACCACTTCGCCCACAAAAATTTTAGGCGTAGTACTAATCACAGATTATAGATTGACTAGTAAGAAATGTAATACAGTAAGCTCGTTGGCGATTAAGATCACATCTTGGATTTTCTTCCAAAATCAACGCTTCGCGTCCGTATCTTTATGTAATTAATCCCTTACGTTAGGCATAATATATATACCTAGGTAGCAGTGCTTGGCCTAGTGGTGAACGCAATTTTCTCAGTACGCTCCAGCCAAAACCCCAAACACAATGGATCATCTGTTATATTATGGCTTTTCTCTTGTGATGGCGGTTTATAGTCTGTGGCGTATCCTGTGGATCGTTCGCTGGGAGTGGAGTTTGAGCCATTTCAAAGGCCCTCGCCTGGCAGCGTGGTCTCACATTTTTTGGATGGTACCTGTATCTATTTCCGGTTGTATGACCGACCACTTCATGGAGGTCAACCGCAAATTTGGTGTGTTCAGATAGGGAAAGAAAAAGGAACCAAGCTAAGCATCACACAGGTTCTACAGCACGGATTGGACCGCATCAGCTTTTGACGGACGACCTAGAAGTTATATCCTTCGTTAATGCAGCAGGCTCGCAATATGGTAGATCAAAATGGTATCTTCCAATGACACTCGGTGGAAAGAATATAATGAATTTGTTGGATCGACGATGCCATCATGAAGCAAGGCGTACTTCTAAGTCTGGCGTGAGCAACGGTGCTCTGACTGAAATATCAAGCCATGGACTAATTATTGTTGATAGTATTCCTGCTGTATGGACAGCCTGGATGAGTGCATTGATAGGTTGGTGCAGGTCATCGATGCAAAGATTGGGGAGAAGTTTGCAGTGATAGACTTCGCGGAACTTGCCACATTCTTCACACTGGATGTTATTACGGAGCGTGGTTATGGAAAAACATTCGGCTACCTCAGTAGCCAGACAGATCTGTACCACTATATCAAAGTCATTGAAAACTCAGTGGCCTTTATGACCTTAGCTTCAAACTGGCCAAGACTTCGTAGTCTCGTATCCAAATCATTGGAGTGGCCTATAGCGCGCACATTCATATACAAGCTATGCGGACTGGAGGAGCTCGTTAGGTAACAATCATCTCTTTAAATTTTGTCCACGCGGCTAACACCAATTTGCAAAGGGCTGTGGACCAGCAGGTGGAAAATGAGTTTTCCGATCTTCCTTCACAGAATACCGTGAGAAGTCCAGAAAAAGCCACTATGCTTCAGCTTTTTAAAGAAAAAGGTATGACGAAGGAGCAAGCCAAAGTTGAAGCTCTATTCCTACTGACGGCTGGTTCTCATTCAACGGCCACGGCTATCCGAATGATCATGCTTCATGTGATTACATCTCCACATATTATGGGCCGACTAAGACAAGAGCTGCATAAGAATAGCGAAGGATGTGAATACCTCAATGCCTGTGTTAAGGAAGGACTAAGAATATTCCCGCCATTCCCTGGTCTGCTGATGAAAGAAAGGATATCGAAAACGAAAGCCAGTAACAGCGATAAACGCGATGTGGACAGCAAGGTTCAGGATGTAAACAGTAATATTCGGAATCTACCTTTAGGCGTCGAGATTGGTTATAATATAGTGGGGGTTCAGCGCAATCCAAAAATATTTGAAAACCCTGAAGTCTTTGATCCTGATCGTTGGCTGATCAGCGACCCTGGCAAACACCATGAGATGGATGCGGCACTAAACCTTGTCTTTGGCCAGCGAGGATCCTGGGGTTGCCTTGGGCAAAAAATGGCTTTTCAGGAGATAAGTCAAGTCTTGCTCGAGGTAATGTTTGACCTGTGTAAATTTATGAATTGTATGCTGACCCGCGATCTTGCAGCTATTCAAACGCTTTGATTTTGAGATTGTAAATCGTCTATCACCACTTACCAATAAGGTCTACAATCTACCCTTACAGAGAAAATTGTACCTGAGGGTGTCGCGATTTGAAACCCAACAATAGATAGGAAGTAGGTGATGATGATGATGATGATGATTTATTACGCTCAGAGGGACTAACCCTACCTATAGGGCACTAGTGCGCTAGATATATACGATTCATGTGTGTTCGACCTCTCCTCCTACAAGCAAGCCCTTACTTTTCCTGCTTCAATATGTTTATCTTAGTATCTGAGGTTAAGGCCTCCAGCAGTTGGGCGGCATTACATGATTTACAAGAATTACAAAGTAATTTACTGTAATTTACAATATTGTATAAAACTAGAGTGAAGTAGTTAATTGATAAAAGTTTACTAATATTTGTGATATACATTTAGCTACATTAACCAAATCCCCTACTAAAATTTGAACATGAGATAAATAATAAGTGTTTAGATATAGAGTTATAAGTTATCTCCATTTTGTATGTGTATTATGTGTAGCCATAGCGTTCAGGATGCCGAATCTGCCGCCCCCAACGATTTGTAGCAATAACCTCCTGAATAACCTCTTTTTTGGCCTCGCTATTGCTTTCCGGCTTGGATCGCCCACAATTTGAGTCCCTTTGTTGGCACTGCTGTCGGTTTAGCACACCTGTCGGCCCTATCAACCGCAAGCCTACCCTACGTACTATCTCAAGCCAATACTTGTCAGGCTTAACCTCTTCGTCTTCACAGTGTTTCAGTTTCAGTTGCCATATCTCATTCACTGTTTTTCTATCTTCTTCTGATAGCATGGTAACAAGCTGAGGCCATATCTGAACAAGGATCTTGACCTGACGGGGTGCTTTAATACTCAAAATAAGCTCAAGAGCACTTTTCTTGTCTTTACCCTTGGTTTTTATCAGCTCACCATGTTTTGGTTCTTTCCTACTTCCAGCTATCTCCCTTGGATTCTTCATATAATATTGGTCTAAACATAAGATAGAATCCAAAATTCTAGTATCTCCCTGAAAATAGTTGTCTTTGGCCGATAGGAAACAATAGAGGGCATTATGACCACGATTATCTGTAGCGTATATATTGCTTCCTCTGCTATGAAGGAGTTCCAAATATGGAACTTGAAGAGACATTTTTATGACGATGTGTTCCGCCGTCTCACCATATTTATTGGTACGGTTAATAAAGTCTTTATATTTCTCCTCTCTTTGTGCAATATCGAGGATAATCATTGCCATGAAATGACGAGACGCGTTAAACTGAAATTGTAACAAGCTATGCAATATTGTATTCTCGTGCTTAGGATCCTTCCATCCGAGTATCGTCGCCCAATATTGATCTATGCAGGATTGAAACAATTCTAAATTGCTCGTTTCGATAGCATGCTTAACTTCCTTAAAAGTATCCTCTTCTCTAAAAGTAACCTTTGTTAATGACCCGCGGTTAAGAATAAATTTTAACATCTTCGTGGTTGGCCAATATCCGTCTTCGGGTTCATCGAGAAATTTTACGCAACCTTGAATAGTCTCAATCAACCCCGAAAGTCCTTTATTCCTGGCAAGTTCAAGTGCGGATTTTCCTTCGCGGCTAATGAATGTTGCAGACTGTACGACTCGAGCTGCATGGCCAAAGGATTTGTTTTTGTCTTTAAGTAGTTCGTCTATAAACTGCTTCTTGTCCTCGTCAAAATACTCAATTGCTAGATAAAGAGCTGTCTTGCCCTGAAAGTTAGGAGGGTCGTCATCACTGGGGCCTAAAACTTTAGCAAAGTTGATATCCCCACTTCGCGCTGCAAAGTGAAGAGCATTATTTCCGTGTTCGGACCAGTTATGTGTATATTGAGCAAGATTACCGGGACCAGAACCTAATAATGACAAGTCGTTGTAATCTATTTGAAACATGTAGGATCTTAAATCCTCTGTCCATTCTATTACTCCTTCGGACATCAGCTTTGTACCCAGCGTATAGCCTTTCTTATCCCTCCATAATCCTGGCAGAGTGTAGGAATCTTGCACCACTTCTGGGATCTCCTTTTCATTACATCGCTGTGCGACATCGGTGATTAATTTCGGTAGATGAAGGGATGGAGCTACTATTTGGGCATCATTTGCATACAGTTCCTCGGCGACTTTGATGACTTGTTTTAATCCGATGTGGTCCTGAGATTGAGGAGACATGATGTATTAGTTATGCTGTAGTCTTGCAGATTATCAGATTTATAGCTGAAAAAAGGACATATGTACTTCGTAATCTAGAGTTATAAATAAGGCAGGCTTGCTTAGTCTCCAACTAGTGAAGCGGGTCTGCTAAGTTAGATCTTTTACGATGTTTACGTGATTAGAAAGTAAAGCGCCGCTAAAAATGTCAAAAGAGGAGTCATAATACCAATCTCGGATATAGCTGCTCGATTAGTGATAACTGCGTATCATAGCTATGTTACTATGTTAAGCACCAGAGAGCTCTATAATAAAGAAATGGGCACTCGCAATAATATTCAGTCGCCCAATCAAAAGCATGGAGTAGCCATTTACTGAGCTCGTGTCCTCCATCTGCCAATTCGTCTAGGCGTGCCATCAATATGATGATACGGCCAGGCAGGGGGTTATTTTCAATCTAGCCTCAAGCGCACGAACGTTTTCTGGCAGGAACAAACAAAACCTGTTCTTTTTGAAATCGACTATATAAGACTCGCTATCACCTTCCATGAAATTACAAACTCGTACATACGTCGCGTAATTTTACGTGCCGAGATACTGTATCGTACGAAGGCAGCTTACATATTACGTACCTGGTTGACCAGTGTTTGTCGGAACTACGACAGGTGACTCATTAAAGTTTCCAGACTAAGGCCTTGGCAGTGGGGCGAAAAGAGTATTCATATGTTTATTGGTCAACCCGATTTCGAGAATGACCATACTTGTACTCCATACTACCAGTAGTACAGAGTACACGCTCAACCATGCCCTCCAGCATCCTAGTTTGGCCTAGGTCATTTGGCGCTCTAACGCTGCGGCCATGCGCGTTTATATGTAAGACCAGCAGTCCTAACAGGCTTGTTACTCTAATAGGAGGTTAATCTGTTAACTAGGCAGGAGGAATTATCAATATGACAGAAGGGTTGAGTATCTTCAATCTTCATTGATAACGGTACTGTTGCTAATATACAGAGACTGAAGCTTGAGAGAAGAAAATTACTCTTGTTATAGAAGACCTCCTTCTTATGCATACAGGAGTCGTTAACAGGAGATCTCAACACCCCCTCCAAGTCGATCAAGTGATTCAAGTGATACACAATCATCCTGCTTGCAAACCCCTCAAAACGCATGTCAATTTAAGCGCCAAATGACTACTACGAAGAAGAGAATAAGCCGGCATACAAGGAGTTCATCTGAGGCTATTGGTGAAGTGTTGACACGGGCATCAAAGGCTTATGAGATGAGTATTAATAAGCTTACAATTGCACAGAAGGAACTCCATGATCTACGGGCTGCACATGAGAAGGAGAAGCAAAAACGTCGAAGATCTAAGCAGCAAATATCTCATGAGCAGGGAACTACCAGAGAGGAAGCTCAAGCACTCGTACAAGGTCGGGTTGAAGCATCCCAAGCTGTTACTACTGCTCCGGCCGAGCCTGAGCTTCCAAGCTGTTACTACTGCTCCGGCCGAGCCTGAGCTTCCAGTCTGTCATCCACCTGTACGACGTCAATTTCGCTGCAGTGGTTGTGGTGTTGCAGGACATAAAATAACCGGATGTCCTAATCGTATTAGGAATTCATTTTTTGTATATAATTAGTATGTGGGTTAGAAATTGAGATTTGAGATCAATATTGTGTACGTGTTCGGGAAAAAGTGCCGGTTCGCTTGTGGATTACGTTAATCTTAAAATTTACGTAATCGCGATGGACCCGTCGCTCTAACTAGTGGGAGCCTATTTTTGTATGCGGATAACATAAGCGATCACTGGATGCACTTGTAACAAAAAACGGGAATTCTATACCATATTGATCAGTCTCGTCAGCTTGTCGGAATAGCTGTTCTACGTGACTAGTGCTAGCGACCTAGACGCAGATAAACCGACACTAACCGTTCCCACTTTCATGTACGGTAGACCCTGCTGCAGTTGCCGAAGTCTACTATCAATCTTAACTCACTAGGTGTTGGGAACACTAGTTTAATGGGGTCCTAAGTGCAAATACCAAGACACCACGCGGAAGCAGGAAAAGCATAGGCCGCTTAGGAGGATGCGTCGAAAACACACGAATTGCATGTATCTACCGCACTAGTGCCCTATAGGGCTAACCCCTACAAGCGTAATAAATCATCATCATCATGGAAATTTCTGGTCCGACTGTACAATCTCTGTAGATCGAAAATCCGTCTGATTTGAATCCATGAAGTCATGACTGTTAATCTGAATGATGGTAATCTGAATGGCGAGTATAGGTATGGCTTATTGTTCCATTTCATGGTTACTGAAGATATAAAATTCGCGTTCAGAATTGTCATTACTCTTGATTTAAGAGACTGCAGCAAAGATTCCAACCACAGAGCAGCAGGCAGGAGATTCTGATGCTAATGGAGACTCTGCTAGGTGACTCTCAGTCCAGGACAACGTCACAGCCTTTCACTTCTTCTGGGATCACTGGTCTTCGGCGGATTTATCACAGTTAACCATGGCCCAGTATTGACTGGCAGTCCGGACCCTCAAGGGCTTTCCGTATTTAACCATAACCAAGAAAACTAACGAGACAGCCATACCGATGAAAGCTGCGGAAATAAAACAATTTTGGTACCCGAGATTCGTCAACCATGGTGTTATTCTGAGGATCAGTAGGTCAGTGACGCTTTATTCTTTCATAAGGATAGACCGCATACCCATATCCAATTGCAAATGACATTGTATTGCGTACAAGAATAACAGTCACGATGGCATCAGTGCTGATGTCATGGTAACTGTCAATCATGTAGTTGATGCTTAGCGTGATCCCCATTGTCGAGGTAAAAGCGAGGACGCCCATTCCAAATATCAGTCCAAACCAATGAACACCATGCTGAGCGCCAACACCCCACAGTATGAGAGATGAAGGCACTGTGATAACACAAATAGCAAATGGCCACAAGCGATGTTCGGCCTCCATAATGCCGTTATTGTGGCGAGCGAGCTTAATGGTCAGCCAATCACTCAGCCTGCCAGACACAATCGACGCGATAATAACGCCAATGCAACAAGACAGGTAACTGAGTCCAACCATTGAAGAGTCGAAATGATATGGTGCGCCTGAAAGGATGATGGAGGCTGTCGCGTTAAGAATATTGAACCAGATCAGATAACAACCATATGAGAAGCCTGCGTAAAAGATGACTGGCCACCCCAGAAACCTCAGGCTTTGAAGCGCATGATTGAACATGTTTTGACCCCGATTGGTTCGTCCAATCGACTTTTTTGTAACAAATGGCTTTTTTTGACTGTCAATATATCCATCTTCTGCCACGCGAGGCGTCGGGGTGGCGACAGCTATCTTTTCTCCTCCCGAAAGTTCTAAAGATGACAATCTATCAACTTGGGTTAATGTTGATTTATTACGATGGTAGGTGGTCTCTTCCATGAACAAGGCTAAAAAGACAAAGACAACACCTAGAAAAATAGCCGGCCAGTAAAATACCCACCTCCATCCCTGGTACTCGGCGATGAATCCACATATCACAGGGGCAAAGTAATTACTACCTGCTAGGGTCAGGGCATAGATACCCATATAGGTGCCGCGTTCGTGTGTAAAGTACTGCTCGCCTCTCAGCTCTCTCTTTGATCAATCAGAATAATCTCGTCAGAGGGCACATACCAGATCAGTCACACAAATCTCCGGAAGGGCTTCAATAGGAGCAATGAAGAAACCTTGCAAGATGCACTTGGCTATCCACTCGCCGTTGCTTGTTACGTATGCACTTCATGTATGTAAGTCTCATGCAGTAACCTCGAGCGATACTGTGGTAGGTAACAGCCTTACCTCCAAATTGATGTCCCCTTAAGAGCATGTTAATACAACGTATTATATTAATGGCGGTAAAACGGGAAATGGGATACTAACAATACCTCCAGCAACGGATAATAAAAATGTGAGACGTTTGCCATATCTGACTGAAAATGGCTGCCAAAACAGTAAACTCCAACCCAGGAACAGAAACATATATCCTGTCCCCTGATTTAACGTGTCAGTGGACACTCCCGAAGCCTTAGATAAGGGAACAAGGACGGAGTAAACGGTCGACACTGAAATACCAGCGAACCAAGTATATCTATATTCATTAGCAATCATACCTTTCCTGTTTCTGGATTAACGTACAGATTCTGGCAGATCAGTGACAAAAGTTTGCGACGAGGAGACCAATTAAGGGGATCATTAGGGTCGCTAGATGGTGTTGGATCTAGAACTATATCGCCGTTTGCATTTGCATGGCGAGTCCGCATTGAATGATCTATATCTACAAGATGAACTGTCCCGGGGATATGACTCGGCAGTTCGCGTGACATGGTGCTATTGTTTGAAGTAGACATACTGTCGATGAGGGGTTCAAGACTAGAGAAAAAAAATCATTCAGCTGACCTCTCTGACAAGAAATTGCGAATGTACATGAGGCCAATTGGTTTTATATTCACTAATCACCCGTTATATGAGCTCCTTTAGTCATGAATCATGAAAGATAGTAGCTGCACAAAGCCATAGCAAGATGGCCGACTTAAGAAGCCAAGCGGATGTATCGGGTATGAAATAAGCTCGAATATCAATACTCGTTCAAGGATACATGCTTATTGGATGCAGTATGCATTTCAAATGCTTTGCTTGATAAGAGAAGATGATCGGTGACGGAAGTGATATCACAAATATTTTTAGTCCTAGACGGACAAAATCGTGCTGTGGGTCGACCAACACTACTTACATGTCAGATGAAGGGAAAAGGCTGGCCGCTAGGAATTAAAAAGAACTCTTTTGTACGAGCACTATGCAATCCTCATATTTGAAACCTTTGTGGTGTCTGTAGAGCATTGCACCTAAGATGCTACCACCTTGCATATCGCATATCGTCCTACTTACCTTCCTTACCTTCCTAGGATATTTAACATATCATTAAATGCAGTCACTATTCACTATCTTCTTCCTTAGTTCTTGTTGTATGACCTTCAGTTCTGGGCAGTCAACCAGGACGTGAACCACTGTTTCCGTGTTTCCACATTGGCACTTATGTTGCTAGCCATGAATGGCCGGGCTTGGGAAATTACCAGTACAAAGTACAGTGGTTTGTAGAATACTAGTAAATTCATTATACCAGGAGGCAACTAAACCTAAAAGGCATTAATAGGCTATTTGTCCTGCATTATGTACAATGTGGTCATGGTCTCATGTTGAAAGGAAAAGCTGTATCAGCTCCAACAACCCCTCTAACCCATGTGTTATGTACCCATGTGTTATGTATTAAACGTTTCCTTATCATTGTAGTCATATTCTCCAAATGTAATAACCCATCCCTCTGAGACGTAAACCTCTTTTCTCAGTAAGTTAGTAGCGATTGACCAAGAGTACTTCTCACATTAGCGCCCGAATTAGCTGACTGCCTCGCTGGTCCGAATTCCGATCGGTAGCAGGTAGGTAGGTAAGTGGCCCAAAGACTCGTCGACGTTATGAAGTTGCAGACGAGTCCTTCTGAAGCTCCTCAGGCCTAGTTTCCACTGGAGTTTCGACTTAGAAAGTTTTCGGCTTCAGCTAGACTACGCAGTCTAGCTGACTTTGACATTCTTCATCACGAGAAGGTGACTTTGAACGATGGACCACTTTAATTCTGCAATTCTATTTCCTAAATATAGAATCGATTGTACTGTATAAAAGCAGTGAACCATCCACGTTGATTATCAGAGCAGAATCGTCATGGAGTTTCAGCTTCCTTCTCTACAAGATATCTTTCCTATCCTCCCACTGCAATGTTGCACGTGCTCAGAGAATTATTTCTGGAGTGACTTACACCTCACGTAAGAGACACGTATCTTTCCGATCTTACCACTATATAACTGACTGTTTTAACAGAATCCATAATTATGTAGGATGAGTTAAATTCATCACTTAGAATCGACAACGTAATTTAATTTAGAGGTTACTGGATATGTCCTGGGATTAGATAAAAGAAAATGATAGATTCTAGGTATCCTTCTCAAGTTCTTATTGCTCCCCTCCCCTCCGGCAATACCGCCAATGACCAAAGAATCGCTCCTTTGTTCCATTGCCTATCGCCTTGGCGAGGGGTCGGGGTATGAATATACCAGCATCACCACTGGACTAGTAATGAATTGAGATTTAAAATCAATATAGAACACGTTTCCGGGAGAGGTGGCGGGATTGCTTACATGCCCGGGTTGCTTACCGCTTACGTTATTATGAAAATATCCATCTCGAAACTGGCTCAATATTTGGTAAAGCAATGTCAACAAGCCACCCTCACATAGAAGAGCTCTCCCGGGCATATAAAAGCTAATACAACACGTAGAAGGAAGCTCGAATCCTCGATAGCATAACCTTTACTTTGTCACAAACCGAACGGGACAAATACTAATCAACTATCGCTCAATATGGCTCAAGAGGCTCCGACTAACGTCGTTAGGTTATTACCCATGGTTCAGTCAAAGCCCATTCCAGTGGGTACAGCAAGTTTTGAAGAGAAACGAGCAGCTTTACTTAAAGCCTTCGATAGAAAAGTCCCGCCTGAATATCACCTCCGTGCGGAGTTTCTTGAGGACCCCCCCTCCGATGTCTCTACTATACCGGCCAATTGTGGTATCTTGAACGAGGAGGAGATCAAGATAACTGAAGAGTATGATGCGGTGGGCCTAGCAAAAGAAATCGCTGAAGGCAAATATAAAGCGGTTGAAGTAGTAACTGCTTTTTCAAAAAGGGCAATTATTGCTCACCAGCTCACAGGTTGTTTGACACAGTGGTTTATGGTTGAGGCACTGGAGCAGGCGAAGCAGCTAGACATATATTTAGAAAAGAATAAGAGACCTATGGGTCGTCTACACGGTGTACCAGTCAGTATCAAGGACCACATCCCGGTTGCTGGGACATCCTCTTCGTTAGGATACCTCAGTACCATCGTCGAAGACGAAAGTGACTGCCAGATGGTCCAGATCCTTCGTGGCGCGGGTGCTGTCTTTTACTGCAAGACAAACCAACCTCAGAGTCTCATGCATCTCGAAAGCGACTCTCTCTGGGGCCGGGTCTTGAACCCATTCAATATCAACCTTTCCGCTGGTGGCTCGACAGGTGGAGAAGCAGCGCTGATAGCTCTGATGGGCTCGCCCCTGGGAGTTGGCACCGACATTGGAGGAAGTATCCGTTGCCCAGCTGCGTTTTGCGGCATCTACGGGTATAAACCGACATCGCACATATTACCGATGAGAGGGTTCCTACCTACCCCAGTAGCAGCGGAGCTCAACATTCCCGCCTCTACTGGGCCAATGTGTCGCAGTATAAGAGACATCGACCTATTCATGACCACTATATTGGAAGCGAAGCCGTACCTCCTAGACCCCAATCTAGTTCCTATTTCTTGGACGGGATCACGGACTCCACCAAATAGCCACCGCCTGAAAATCGGCGTCATCAGTAACGATGGTTTCATCCAGCCTCAGCCCCCTGTTGCGAAAGCGATTTCTTGGGCGAGAAAACTTCTGTCTGATCCGGTGCACGCAAGCCAGGTTGAAGTGAAGGAATTCAAACCGTTCGGCGCGGCCGACGCCTGGTCGAAGATTCGTCGGATGTACTGGCCTGATGGAGGGGATTTAAGCAAAAAAGCCATCGTCTCAACAGGGGAGCCACTCCATTCCTTGACTGAATGGATATGGGAAGAGCAACAGGAGTCGGGTATGCAAACCGCGCAGGCTGTAAACCTCTTGCGAAAAGAGAGGGATGATTTCCGACACAAATTTGCGAAGAGTTGGGAAGAGCAGGATGTTGATGTAGTGATCGGGCCGGCATTTGTGGGGCCGGCATCTGCCCATGACACGGCTTTCTACTGGACATATACGTCTTTATACAATATGGTTGACTACCCGGGCGTGGTGATACCAACTCCCATTCGTGCAATTTCCGGGGAGCAATATGACCAGGGGTACACTCCGCTGAGTGATGCTTGTCAGGATGTGAAAAAGTTGTGGGGCAAGTCTGATTTTAAGGGAGCACCCATCAATTTACAACTGGTAGCACGGAGGTATCACGATAACGAGTTGCTTTCTGCTCTGTCGTTGCTGAAGAATATCCTAGGTTTAGCTTATTAAACATATTTTTTCACCATTTATTAGAAACTGATAGCGGTCTAGATGCACTATAGCTCCGAAATGAATAAATGAATCCGATTATTGACCACGTTCTATTCACAGCCTGTGGACATACTATCACTAAATTAGTCGGCGGATCAGGAAAAAGAAAAGAAACCTGTACATCACCAGATACAGTACAACAGGGCTGTTGCGAATACGAATATTCGTAGTGATCAGCAATATTCGTCAGTTATTCGCATTCGCAATTTACAAACACTGTGAATAATATCTCCTCTTTTTTTTTCGCAAGTCTTCATTGTACGAATAAATTATTTCCTGACTAGTTAAAACTGCGAATACAAATGATAGATAGATATTTATTACGCCCGGAGAGACTAGCCCTATCCTAACGTAATCGGACGCCGAGTGATCATGACACCGAGCGGATCACTGCTCCGGATCGCGTTAAACTATTTCTATACACCAACGCGTCAATATGCCCCCAATTCGTACAGGAAGAACACAAAATTCAAGCAATCAGGAGGGCAGGATATTAATTGCTATATCTGATTTAAAAAATGGAAGAATCCGATCTATTCGCCAAGCTCTGATATGATGTTGACATACGTTGAGCCACACAGTTTCAATTTGCTATGTCATGTTGGAATCCGTATATATGTAGTGGGAGTTAGTGACACAGGTTTGCTGACAAATTGTATATCATGTTCTGCTCCTCTGCATACATTAGGTTCCAAAGCCGGACTTATATAGATATTTTGTTAACTAGCAGACTTGGGCTCTCCCTGTTCCGAGGAATACGACCATGACGTTTTAAGTTAAGTTTCAGGTGCACCAGGTGAAGGTTTATATGTTTGAGGTTGGCTTTGGGATTCTATACCTTGTTGGAAATCCGGAGCATCTGAAAAATACCATTCCGTCCAACAGATACCTAACACCAGGCTTCCAACATGTCAACAAGACCCTATATTACTGTATTATGTAGTACGACAAAACTCCTGTTATATTCCAAATATAGCGTATCGTGTTGTAACACAGGCTTACTAACAGTATTACTGTAGTTAGTTATTTTGGGAAATAGTGCCGACAAATTCGAATAAAATACCGTTATTTGACGCTGTTTTGAATAATACGACGACGATTCCTAAAGGAAATACCAAGAGATTCCTTTTTATCACATATTAGAGTACGTTCATGTAATACATACAACCAGTGATAAAGAACGTATATTTTGCGTTTTGGACAATATTAGCTCCCAACGCTAACAAGTCAATGAAAGGCTTCTTTCAAGTGTCATGCTGAAACCGCAAGCCACTGTACTAGATGATGCTGGCTATACATTCTTTATATTACCGACGGGAAGTTGGCATATTGACTTCAAGAATTTAGTGTTTGATTCTTTAAAAAGACATGATGCAACTGAAGGGAACGGATAGAGATACTGTACCTCTCGTCGTTTAGCAAAGTCTTTGTAAAAGCCTAACCAGATCTCGTGAGCTCGACAGTCTTCTTCGCCGGTTTCAATGTCCAGACCCACAATTTGTAAAAGCAAAATTTCTCCAAGGAGTACAAAAGCGCTGGAGGCGGGATTTCTATCCTGCTATTGACTATATGTATCTGTTCGATCACAAGCTGGCCGCAACGTACATATGAGGACGCTCAGCGTGACTGCAATTTCTCTCAACCTCATCGCTTGAACGACAAAATCAGATGTTGCAAACTTATATATTTAAGGCTCTTGGCTATCGGGACGATTTGATCAGCGGAACCGTAAATGAATTTAGCTATAGGATCTAAAGAATGTAATAATCTGTCGCGCTTTTTTACCAAGATATGATTCTCAATATTGAAATATGGTATTATGGGCACTAAAATGCTAAACCCAAGGTTGATGATTTGGCCGACATAAGTGTTCCTTATAAAATCCCAGTTCTTCCTTTTTTACAGTCCTTTTTATGTTTTTTCCATGCGGCCTTTTGGCAATCGCGGTTGCAGTAACTTACAATTCCGCACCGTAAACATTTCTTGGGTCGTACGTCATGTTTTCCACAGTTATCACACTTCTCACTAGCGGGTCCCCGCAGCTGGGATTGAAGTTGTCGCTTCTGCTCGTTAGTTATGAAGGATTCCATATACGGTATTGCTGAAAGTGGCATAATCGCAATGCGCGTCGCGTACTTGGCAAAAATCTCCCAATTCCGAATACGGGGAAACCTGTCGATATCATGATTTTCGCCGCACACACAGATTGGTAAGACACTATGCTCTGTAGACAATGGTATTCGGCCTTGCGAACGATATTCGCAGCCTTCTCCATGATGCCAAACCTGTCGACAGCATTCCACTTGAACAGGAAGTAGCTTCTTCCACAGTATTTCTTCTTCACGGGACTTGATTATAACGCTAAGTATCTCGCCCGCCGTAGCAAGAGATTTTAAGGCTTCCGCCACTTTAGAAACCCTCTCCTTTGTCAAAGGGACTACAAAGGCATCAAGCAGGATCGATCTCTGTGGGATATTATGGCGTAACGCTGAGGCGAAGATCAAGGTATCGGAGCTGTCTCTCTTATGCTTGCAGGTAAGTTGAAACACTCGCGTTTGACCATGCGGGTTAAGTCCCATAAAGCTTTGCAATAAATTATTTATTGAGGACTTGAGCTGAAGCAACACATCGCAAGTCTCAGCTGACTTTTTTTCATATGATGCCCGTTCTTTCCCGCTCAGCGTCCAGCCCATGAATTGCGTCAGCCAATCAAGCTTTCCCGCAGCGCAGATTTCTGGCTGTCTATCGAGATTCAAATTGGAAATGAGAAGCGGATTCAGCTGTTGCCTGCACATATATATGGGGAATAGATTGTGGTTGTATCCACCACGAGAGAGCGCGGAAGCAATCGGAACCGTCATTTCAACAACCCCAGATTTAATACTGGTCTTCTGTTGTTCCCCATCTACAGGAAATGGGTAATGCATTTGTAAGTCGTCGAAGTTCTGAATTTTCACAGTCATGGTGCATGGCGAAATTTGCGTCGCCTCGAAACTTGTGCCACATGTCACGGCGGCATCCGAAGTTTTCCGGACCTGCAAGGTGTGGACGCGTGAGTCCTTGTCCAGATGCACTATGCAAGCTTCCCGCTGAGAGGATATAGTCTGCTCTATTGTAGCATGCGTGCTCTGTGGCCAACATGTGACTCCAGGAGGTCCACTCAAAATCCGCAGATTGTAGCTGTCTAATCCGCATTCGTACACACTCAGACGTAATCCTAGATGAGGTATATAGTGAGATGTGGATGGAGTTGTTGAGACTGCCAAGGCGACACGGATACCTGCTTTCGGTCCTAGGAGTAAAGACCATGTAGGAACTGCACAGGTCACGATTAGATCCGCGATCCCCTGCCATCTAAGATCGTCGGAAATAACATCACAGATAGCATGATCATTATTCCGTGTCCTCAGCTGTCCGAAGAAGCATTGTATTGCATAAAAGCTATTGTCAAAGCCTTGTTCAATGTTTGAGATGCTGACATGAAGACCTGGCGTACCCCGTGGGTCGCTCTCTTTCGTGAAGACCTCGAGTTTGTGGCGTGGAACTATCAAAGCCACATATACAACTGGCGGAAGCTCTTCACGCCCCAAGAGCCCACTATCAGCAACGCGCGGTCTAGGCTGTCCGTATGGGGTTCTACCGATACTGCGAGGCGGTTGTCGAAGGACATCACTCGTGAATAGGCCCAACAGGTGGAGCAATACATAAAGCTCTTGGAGGCTGTTACTTCCGACAAGAAGTCTTGTGTCGGCTTGTATCATGTCCAGGAGGTACTTTATGAAGGGTGACCAGTCGGTATAGACATGATTCTTGGCCAAAGAGAGGAGACCAACAAACGTCATGCGATTGTAATGTCGAAGATCTACCGATAGTGGTGACTCCACCTGGCGCATCAGGGAATCCATCATAAGACTCATGTCTTCACAGCTGAACATTGCTAAATATAGCTTATAAAAGTACTCAGCAAGCTGTTCAGGTTTATATGCAAGTTGGTGACACGGAGATAAGCCATCCTGCACCTGGAAACAGTCACCGAAGTTGGGTATCCTCCATGCAATACTCACATAGTATTGACTCTGCCGACCAACTTTCTTGGGAATGATGAGATCGACCGCTGCCTCAATTCCCACCGCATCAACCGTGTATGGGAAGAGTTGTGCGGTAGGTGTAAGTCCAAATAGTAAAGACGTCGTAGCGACGTCTGAGCATAATAGAGTAGAGAGTGTTGTCGTTGTATCTTCTGCCGCCCGTAACATGCCATTTGTGTATAAAACCGAGGTTATTCGATGGGCTAAGAGTGGTATAACTGCAGGTAAAACATTGAGCATCCCAACATGATCTACGAGATTAGAAGTGTCAATAATGTCGTATAAACTGCTGTCGCCGGGCGGATCTACGGTCTGAAGAACTAGCTCTGTGGAATCCCACGGATACGTGTATGCCCTCGTGATTTTGGGAATTTGATATGTCGAAGTATGGACCGCTTGCAACGCATGACAAAAGCGCAGAGCCTCTCCGCAAAAGACTCTGATGAAAAGAGTATTAGCATGTACCTGCTCTTTGAAAGTGGTGCACCACTCCAAAAATTGAGTTTTTGCAAGACCGACAATCTTATTTTTTAAATCCCACTCGGAGCAAGTTTCATCGTCGAATGCACTAGCGAGGTGAAATCCAAGAAGTGGGTCGGTGCCATAATGGACAGCAAATTTCCCATTTGGTGCAGACGAGAGGGCAAATAAAGGGTTCACACGCCCGCGCCCATCCACTTCAAGGTTTTGTACATCTATCGTATTACCAGCAACAACGCCGGTCTCCCAGAATTTTTGGAAGCAAGAAGAAAGCACAGGCATCGCACGGGCCCAATGCACTGCCGCTGAGCGAAGGCCGTGGGTAGTAAGGACATTGTCCCCTATATTTTTCATATATGTGGATTTGATAGCCTCTCTTGTTTTCTCCTCGAAGGAATTTCTTTGACGAGCACTCAAATTTGCCATTTCAGAGTATTGGTGCCAAAATTGACGAAGGCGACAGAGCGTATCTTCACTCATGAAGCTGATGAAGGCGCCATATTTTGAGGAGAACCATGTCTCGGGTGTTTCAGAACAGACTAGCAGTTTACTTGCCTGGCTCTTTATCAGGGCTATGTCGGCATTTGTTACATAGAAATGGTAAAAGATATTCCATATCGCCGCTTCCGATGCATTATCAGCGATCAGAGAGAAGAGGATGACGTTTCGTGCTGCAAGGGTTACAATCAGCCTTCCATGGAATGAAAATAGCGTGGGTACCTATGATCGCAGCCTCAACATCACAGCAAGTAAACTCCCATTGAATTTGCGCATCTGAGACCCTAGGTTAGCTACAATTTAAGATAACTGGCACATGAATCGTACATACCATGATTGGACTTGCACCACAGAGTGAAAAGTAGGTTTCTAGGATCTCCACATGCCAATAGCAGGATTTTAACACGTTCCTCCTCTTTTTGCTCACATTGTAATGGCAGGACTCGGCAAGCGAAAACATTGGTAGCTGGTGTATTACCAATCGGATAAAAGAAATATTTCAGGTTGATAATCGTTGCACCGAGCATGTTGCTAATATTGAATATATTAGTCACTCAAAGGGATATGGAGGAATAGTCCAATGGGCAGAAATTGAAGGCGCATATATAACTGTGTCTGTAAATATCAAAGAGGAGAGACATCCAATTTTAACTGTGCAAAATAGCTTTGGATTCTATACTCATACTGCATATTATTAGAAGTATTCAGGCATCAATGCATTCACTTGCATGTCCTGGCATGTAATTCTACCCATAGGGTATTGTGGGAGATGAATTTTTTTTTCTGGTGCTCAGTGACTGATGTTGGAGGAGCAGCATTATCCACTATTATTTACCGGAATGCACTATGTTCCATGCATGTATATCATTTTGTCAACACCTTTATCTGCAAAAGTACATTAGATTATATCACTGGCTTGCACATGTGTTGTGTTTTAAAGAATCTCCACGGCTTGCGAAATCCTTAGTTGTGTGCCATTTCCAGCAAAAATGGGTCTGCACGCCAGATAGACACGACGTTGATCTACATCTGAATATGCCGTAATAAGCTGGCGTGAGTTTGGAAACTGTTGGAGTGCTACTCAAATTCGAGTGTAAAATATTTAGCGAACTGTACAGTATATAAATGCGGACTGGTGCTCTCCCAGCCATTTGACTGATCATGTTACACAGCAGAATACCATCGTAGCCTACAACTCACCGCAACTTCCCCTGCTAAATAAACATTCCCACTTGTATCCTTTCTCATACTGTGCTCAGTCCAGAGTGCTGGTATTGGCAGTATTGTTTGGCTAGGTGTGGGAACCACCTTTTCATCTGGTGATTTGAAAAGTGATGTGAGACTATAACACTATTCTATTCTTCCATGTGCTATTTTTCTGCTCCTACCTAGGTGGCTCTCACTAACGCGACACTTGAAGTAGCAGCTTATTCAGATTTCAGCATTCAGTATGGCACAAGATCCTAGCCATAATCTTGCCTTGCAACTTTGTTTGGAGGATCTCAACGAGTTGGGACATCGACAGAAGGGAAAACAGACGGCGGGCAAACCAACAGACCTGGAATTAGCGATCGCTTCCATGAGAGATGACCTCCTCGCTACCCAAGTCTCTATTCAAGACTAAATCTTGGCCGTTAGTACTAGCACTGCGATCGTCACCGATCAGAAAATTTTGATGTCTATCATGTATGACGAAAGCGTTGCTCGACATGATCATCAATTGGCGAGGGGAATAGATGGAGAGGAGCATGAAGTACTCGATACTGTTGGCGAGGGCAACTCTAGACAGGAATTTGACGATAGCGACGCTATCTCCACAGTAATAGGAGATCTGATGGAGCGGATGCATCTAAATAGCAAAGCTGTTGAAAGAGGAACCCCTGTGCGTTTGACTCCAACGCATCGTACTACCAAGCAGTGCGGCTCCTGTCTGGATGATACTGATATTTTTTTCGAAAGCGCCTGTGGTCACGGATTCTGCAGAGATTGTATCAGGCAATTGTTTCTTGGTGCCATTAAAGACGAGGAGTTGTACCCACCACGCTGTTGTGGTCAAATTATACCCCCTGGTATCACTCTACGGATCTTGACGTATCATGAACTTCAGGATTTCGGCGAAAGAGCTATCGATATACTGCAAAAGATCGAATTTACTGTGCAGAGCTCACATGTTCGAAATTCATCCCACCTTCCGCAATTCGCAGCGACCATGGTATTTGCCCTGAGTGTCATCAAGAAACCCATGTACCATGTCGCTCTCTTGCTCATCCTGGCGTTGACTGCCCACTTGACGAGAGCCTTCAGAATGTCCTAGCTCTAGCGGACACTGAGAACTGGATGCGATGCTTAACTGCCGAACGCTGGTCGAGCTTCAACACGGTCGTAACCATATCACTTGCCGGTTAGTCGTCATAAATGTGTCTTCAGTTAGAGGATAGATACTCAAGCGTATTGATGCTAATCGTTTCTATTCAGCTGCGGTCATGAATTTTGCTACGTCTGCGGGGAGGTGTGGAAGAATTGTGATTGTCCCCTGTGGCATGAGAACAGACTAGAGTATATGGCCAACCAAGCAGTCGGTGATGAGGTGGAACCTGGGGCGGATCCCCAAGTTCGCCAGGGCATTTTCAATAAAATTATCGAGAACGTACGCCATCACGAAGACGTGGGGTGCGAACACTATAGAAACTCTCAGTGGGCTTGGCGGAATCCAGGCAATTTGCAATGCGAAGTTTGCAACCATTTTCTTCCGGAATACATCTTTATGTGCACCAATTGTCGTATGAGGGCATGCAAAAGGTGTAGAAAGCATCGATTACGGTAATTGAATTGTTAATTGACGACAGTGAGCCGGTCCTTTCTGTCCCCCATTGGAGGCGAGAATTAAGTCGAATACCTGGATGACTGAACAAAGCCTATACAAATAGCCTCATTAACCAGCTAATTATATCCAGTAGAGCAAAATAGCAAAATTATGTGAACAACTCCGAAAGATATTATCAATCTCCTGTCCAGCTCTACTGCTTGAACAACCATTTGTCAAACTGCATTGTATCCAGTCCTTTAGGTAGCGATTCCCTCCTTGTTTGCCATTTGCTGGAATAAACTCCAAAGCTACTATGATCCATTGGGTTAAGTACAAGAGACTTCATCTGCAATGTCTGAAAGCTATCCTCGCCCTTACAGATAACTCTAACTTTATACGCTCTCTCCGCAAGTATACTCGCCCAGCCCGATTTTGGTGCGCGATACAGATCTGGAAAGCATCGTAGTGTCGGATTGGTGTGGGTTAAGCCCAGTCCAATCTTGAATAATTGCTTACAAGGATGGCGAAAGAAGAAGTGACTAGCAAGATTGTATGTATTGAGTTCTCTCTGTGTCCCTGTCTCATGCATCAGGTTCAATCCCGGGTCTTTTATAGACACTTTTGGCAGGGTGATTTGTGAGCTATCATAAAGGGTAAACATTGGGCTGAAATTTAGGTGCCCAGATATATGTCTTAAGGTGTCTTTTTTAGACCTGCAAGATCGAACAGCCGAGACCTCTGCCTCTTTTGATGTCCGGATTATCTGACAACACCTGGGGATTCCTGTACACACGGTACAGTATAACGTAGTTCACTAGTGAGTTGGCCACACTAGTGAGTTGGCCACTTTTACCCGAATACGCGTTCTATACTGATCCTTCACAACTCAACGCGTCAATATGCCACCAATTCGCAATAAAAATCAAAAAAATTCTGCTGAGCAAGAAGGACGAATCCCATTAGCTATTTCTGATTTAAAGAATGGCAGAATACGCTCTGTACGGAAAGCAGCAGAGATCTATAATATCTCACGGTCAACTCTTCAAAATAGAATCAACGGCATGCCATATCGAGCTGAAAAACACGCCAATAACCATAAATTAACTCAATCTGAGGAGGATTCGCTTGTCAAATGGGTTATTGATTTAGATCGACGTGGATTACCTCCCCGGCACTCTCTCGTACGAGAAATGGCTAATTATATGCTTTTACAACGTGGCAATCAACAAGTTGGTGAGAATTGGGTAACCAAGCTGACTAAACGCCGTCCAGAGATCGATTCGAAGTTCTCACGAAGATATAACTATGAACGCGCTAAATGCGAAGATCCGAAGATAATCCGGGAACATTTTGATCGCGTACGAGCTGCTATATTGGAGTATGGGATCTTACCAGAAGATATTTACAATTTTGATGAGACTGGCTTTGCTATGGGACTCTGCTAATCTGCAAAGGTTATTACTGGAAGCGATCGATATGCACGGCTAAAGCTTTTACAGCCTGGGAATCGAGAATGGGTGACTGCAATTGAGGCAACAAATTCAACTGGATGGGCTGTTCCTTCGTACATTATTTTCAAGGCAAAGAAAAACGTACGATTAGGCTGGTTTGATGATCTTCCAAGTGATTGGAAGATCAATATTAGCGAGAATGGTTGGACTACAGATCAAATAGGATTAGAATGGCTTACAACCCATTTTATTCCCTATATCAATGATCGTACAATGGGAAAATATCGAATGTTGATTCTTGATGGCCATGGAAGCCATTTGACTGCAGAATTTGATCGTATATGCACTGAGAATAATATTATTCCAATCTGCATGCCACCTCATTCTTCACATATATTACAGCCTCTTGACGTTGGCTGTTTTGCTGTTTTAAAACGGCATTATGGGCAGCTTGTTGAGCAACGAATGAGGCTTGGATTCAACCATATCGACAAAATGGACTTTTTAATGGCATTTCCACAGGCTCGTACGGTGGCATATAAAGCTCAAACTATTCGGAATAGCTTCACAGCCACTGGATTAGTGCCTTTTAATCCGGATCGAGTTATTCAACAACTTAATATTCAATTAAAAACACCAACACCCCCTCCGAGTCGATCAAGCAATACACAATCATCTTGCTTACAAACCCCTCAAAATATACGCCAATTTGTACGCCAGTCAACTACAATTACGAAACGTATAAATGAACGTACAGGAAGCCCAAATCAAGTGATTGATCAAGCAATTATGCGGATGTCAAAGGCCTATGAAACGACTATGAATGATCTTGTACTCGTACAGAAAGAAAACCGTGATTTACGAGCTGCGCATGGCAAAGAGAAACAAAAACGCCAAAAATCTAAGAAACAGATATCTATTGAGCATGGGATTACTGGCGAAGAAGCTCAAGCGCTCGTACAAGATCAGGTTGAGGCATCTCAAGCTGTTACTACTGCTCCGGGTGAGCTGGAGCTCCCAGCTTCTCAAGCAGTCGTACGCCGCCAATTTCGCTGCAGTGGTTGTGGTGTTGAAGGACATAAAATTAATCGATGTCCTAATCGTACTAGTAGTTAGATTTTTGTATATATTTTTGTATGTGGCTTTGAAAATTGGGATTTGAAATCAATATAGAGTTATTTTCGGGTAAAAGTGGCCAACTCACTAGTGTGGCCAACTCACTAGTGAACTACGTTAGTTATCTAGCTAGCTGTTGGATTAGCTAAGCTGATTCAACCAATCAGATAGAGGAGATTTGTCAGCCAATAATAGCGAGCCACACACTGATCCACCGAATAGGGGGTAAAAGATATCTTCCACCTAGACTATACTTAGACACAAGAACAAGAACAACAAGGATCAAGGATTCCCACATCTTGTGCATACATAATTTGATACGTTGAGATAAACCGCTAGAGATTGTTACATACAATCTAACACTAGCTATCCCCGTCCCCCCCGTTCTTGGGGAGAGGAATGGAAAAAAACGATTTTCGAGTTGATAGGCGACTTCCTTATAATTATTTATATCAAACAGTCGGAGGCTCAAAATCCTCAACCCTCTCTACCACCTAGCTCCCAGGAGTGCAGCCTTTGACGCGTCTCAACGCGCCCGGCAACACCATGGCGCGTAAAGGCCCTGGTACAGACGGCCCTCTACAGATAGCCCTTCTAGAATCCACGTCTGCAGCCACAACAAGAGCTTCTAAAGGACAGAAGATCTTTAGCCCCATAGCTATATTCCTTGATAAACACCGCAGCTAAACTACTGGCCTTGCTCCTCACCTACTGAGAGTCCTCACCACTCTAAGCGATAACCTCACCTCGGTAGCTCAACAACATTTTAACACTTATATTAGCAGTATCTCGATAACCTCCATTTTATCTGCCCTATCTTCTTCCCCTTCCTCTTCCCCCACCCTAAATCCCTTACTCTCTTTACTCCCTCCCTCACGTCCCCCCTCAGGTCTTAACCAGTCAACTTATGCTACTATTACCTAATATACCCTGGTCAAATCAACTCCTACTACTTACCCTAAAGCCTCCATCAAAAAGCCTATGCCTCTAGTAAAATAACCCCTTCCTGACATCTGGCTCTTTGTATGCTTCCCAGCTGATCATGCAGCTAGAAAAATGGAAGCCTACGCTATCTACTCTAGCCTATAATCTCAACTAAACTTAAATAGTGCAGCACTAAAAGAAGTCCAAGCTATAAAGACTGGCTTTGCACTATGTCCCTCATCTCCAGAAGCTCTCCTAGCCCTTGAGGCCTAAAAAGAGACTATCTCTATATTCTTTGTTAACTACTAGATAGAACGCAGCTCCCGATGGGTCTCATACTGAGTCACCAACATGCCAAGAAAAATTAGCCAAATCTTGGATGGTTAATACTCTCTAATCCCTGTCAATTCTACACTACTATCCTTAGAAATTAGCGAAACTACAGGGCTCAAGCCTATATCTATTAGTGAGACCACTACGAGCGCTATCAACCCTAATACTCTCTCCTCAAGCTGGTTTGTCAACTTCCTAGAAGGTATAAAATTACCACTGCCTATCCAGCTACATCTGTTGGCACTATCACTAATACTCGTCACCTCTCTAAGAAAACAATAGTTATTCAATACACACAATGCTAGAAATGGCATAATGCACGATCCTATGCACGCCCCTCTCAATGCCGACTATGCGGCTCCTTAGAGCATATTGAAGAGGGCCATGTCAACCGCTGCACAGCCCCAGAGCCTCATCAATGCCTTTCTAGATGCATACACTGCCATAGACTACATCTAGCTGATTTCGCAGAATGCCTTCTGCGCTCTAAAGGCAATACTAAACATACTAAAGCTCAACAAACAGAGATCCGCAAATCCTGCGCTATAAACCTTGTAAAAGCTTGAACTGAAGGAGGATATAGCTCTTGGCTTTCCATAGGCACACAAGAAATACCTATGGCATTAGATAAGATATTATTATAGCCTTTAATCCATAAGATTATCTCTTCTTTCCGTTTAGTAACCCCCCCACCTTGCACCCTAACTGAAGATTCTCCCATTATAGCTTATGCAGTCTATTTTATAATCTCTTAACCATAAAACTGGTTCGCCTCTCTTCTTAAACAGGAGCTATAATCTATCACTATCTAACTCAAAAGGTGCCTCTCAAAATTCTACAGTTAAATGTAGAGCACGTGCTAGATGCACATGAAATAGCCCTCACATTGGCATATACTAGCGACATCAATATTATCCTAATCCAAGAACCATATATATTCAAAGACCTCAGTCAATAGATCACTAAAAAATATCCATTATATGAATGCTTCTCCCCAACTAATAGCTAGGCAATAAGTTGCCAACCACGAGTCCTCATCTATGTCTAAAAGAAGAAAAGCATCTAGACCTCCCAGCTATGCCTCTTTATAACTGACACTAAAGAAGCCTTGGATCTCCTATTCCTTTAGATTTTTTTGCCCACAGGAAAGTCCACTCTGATAGTTAACATCTATAATACCCTAGCAGGCTACAGTAGAGTAGGTGAAGCCGCGAAAGCTCTTATAACCCTGCCAGAGGTATATTTCCCTTAAACAATAATGCTTGCAGGCAATCTTAACCTACTACACAACAGATGGCAACCCTCACTATAACGCAGCCCTACAACTTTTGCAGAGCTATTTATTAACTAGCTGGATCTCCAGGGTCTAGTACTTATTTCCGACATAGACTGTCCCACACATAAAAGGGGTAATGTGCTAGATCTTAGTTTTGTCTCAAGCCCTCTGGCACTCGCAGGAGCCAAAGCTAGCATAGCGAGCCATTTAGATGCAACCTCTGATTATCAACTACTAATTACCACTATTCCATGGGATTAGAGATACAAGGAAACAGCTTAGAAACTGAGATTTAACACATTAGACCACACCTCCTTCTTCTCGCTCCTCGCCTCTAATCTCGCTGGCACTGAGAGCTCAGCCACAACAGAAGAAGATCTTGATGCTCTTATTAAAAAACTGACATCTACAATTCAAGGAGCATATAGAGGCTCTGCTAAGAGGACTATAACACAAGCATAGAATAATTATAGTGGAACAAAGACTATAAGAAAGCTTTACACAATTACTGCTTAGGCCTCTGCTCAAAGACAGACTTCTATAGGATAACTAGATGGTCTCAATAACAATTTTAGCGAGAGAAGCTCTCTACGGTAACACAAATAAAGGATGTTTTTAACATAAGTAAATGGCATAAGTCTACAGGTATCTTCCGAAGCCCTCCACTGAAAGATCCGCTAAGGCCTAACAGCCTCCTAGCAGTTACTGTATATGAGAAACGAGACGTACTAGTCCACAATCTTCTCCAGAACTCGGCAGAGGCAGAAGACATACCTCTAGACTCCCCAACAGTCCCTTCCACTAGTCTCTACTTCCCAGATATATCGATGCTACAAGTGGAGGAGTCAGTACTTCAGGCAGGAAATATAGCCCCTGGCGCAGATAAAATCCTAACCTGCATACTCAAAGTAGTATGGCCTCTAATCAAAGATAAGGTACTAATGCTATATCAAGGGTGCCTAAAGATTGGTTATCATCCTAAATGCTTTTGACACACAATCTTAGCAATCATCTAGAAACTAAAAAAGACTGATTGGTCTTCACCTAGTTTATATAGACTAATCACTCTCCTATCAGTACTTAGCAAAGGACTAGAGCGCTTGGTGACACAGAATATAGCATGGATCTTTATATATTATAAAGTATTAGCAAGGCAATAATTTAGGGCTCTCCTACTAAGATCTATAACTGACCTAACCATATGCCTAATATATGATGTTGAACAAGCGCTAAATCAAGGCATGACTGCCTCACTCCTTACCCTAGATGTCAAAGGCGCCTTTGATTCCGTGCTTCCTGGCAGACTGATCCACAGACTACGCAAGCAGGGCTGGCCTACCAATCTCGTTCTCTGGATTGCCTCCTTCGCTACTGGAAGATCAGTTCAGATCTGACTCGATGGAGAGATTAGCCCCTCAACAGACATTGCCTGCAGTCTTCCACAAGGATCCCCAGTATCTAGCATTCTTTTCATGCTCTACATAGTACCTCTATTCCGTCTAGGAAACCCAAGGAACAGGTTTGATTACGCGGACGACGTAGCCAACCTAGCAATCTCAACATCTCTTACTACTAATTGCGAAGCCTTATCAGACTCACTTTAAGAAGCTCTTAATTAGAGTGCTGCAGAGGGTATTATATTTGCACTAGATAAATATAAGCTTCTTTACTTCTCCCAATATAAAGTAGACTAGGACCTAACCCACACATCTTTAGTGAAAGCTGGATCTATTATAATATTAGAAAACACTAAATAGCTATATCTATAATAGCTAGGAATCCTCTTTAATAAAAAGCTAACATTTAAATGGCACATTAGAGAAACAGCATCTAAAGCCCTCACTGTGACTAACGCTCTTCGCTCTCTAGGGAATACTATTCAAGGAGTCAAATCTGATTTACTATAGTAGACTATATCAGCCTATATACTCCATAAAGCATACTATGGCGCAGAAACCTGGTGACCAGGATGTACTCGCCCTGAACCTTCCTAGATTTCAAACTGAGTTAGAGAACATCTTAAGAAACTAACTAAAGTAATACTAATATGCGCAAGAGCAGTCCTTCCAGTCTTCCGCACAACCCCAAAGCCAGTCCTTTATCGAGAGTCTAGATTCTCTCCACCAGAAATCGAACTAGATTGAATAGCCCTCCTTGCAACTGTCCGCCTATGGCATCTCGACCCTTATCACCTACTTCGAAGACGCGCAGAACAGATCGCTAGTAATAGCTGACAAACCAGCTAATTTGCCTACCATATACTGGCCCTCCTAAACTCTGAACAGATAAACCCTCTCTAATACGCTCCCTGGCACCCTCGCGAGCCTTATGGGAATGCTCAAGCTCAAATAGGAGCTCCCATAGGACGCACTAAGGAACAGGCAGCAGCTAATTTCATAGCTTTTCAATATACCATCCCTAGCTCAGATATTATAATCTTTTTAGATGGATCTAGGCTAGTAGACAGACGTGCAGGGAGTGGCTATATTAGACTTTAAGCACACCATCAGTTTCTCTGCTCCTTACTCTTATATAGATACAGGAAAGAGATCTTTAACACAGAAGCAAAAGCAGCTCTAGCTAGCACTTAAGCAGTAATAGTATATCTAACAGCTCAATTTGCTACCAACCTATAGATCTGCCTTAACAATCTAGAAGTTGCTATACACCTTCTATCTCCCTCTATAGGATCTTCCCAAGAAATCTTTAAATCCTTCTACACCCTTATAGCCGCCTAGCCACTTCGCAAAAGGCTTCCTCACACTAAAAGTGGATCTATCCAAATCCGATAGGTTCCTGGACACGCTAAAATCCCTGAGAACGAAGTGGCTAATCTTGCTGCCAAAGAGGGAGCTGCCTCAATCCCTCCTGCTCCTCACAAATCCTCATACGCCTCGCTAAAGAGATACGCTAAGACTTAATCCCTATCCGCTGCTTAGTCACAATGGGAGAAGGTGGCACCACAGAGCTATCAAGATCTAGAAATAACCACTTCCCCTAAGCACCCTAGGAAGCTTTAACTCAACCAACTTAACCTTGGCCATGTTATTACAGCCTATACTAGTTATGGAGACTTTGCAGACTACCATGAACACTTCAACTATAATAATACTTATCTTCTCTACCAATGTGGAGCATAAAAAGCACCTCTGTACTTCTTCTTCTATTATATAGCTAAGAGATGAGCCTCTCAGCCTTCTAGGCCCTCTTCTAAGGTTATCTCTTTTCTCTTAGATATTGCTAAAGGAGCATAAAAGCTAGCTACATGGCTAGCAGAGACCCACTTCTTTAAGGATATCTACCCTCGCTAACCTCTTCTTAGCACCTAGCTAAGACAGTCCTACTCTTCCTTTATATTTCTCTTCTCCTTCTTTCTTTCTCTTCTCTTCTTTCTTTCCCTCTCTGCAAAACCCACTGTTCAGTTATAATAGTAGTGGAGTAATAGGTCATAGAGTGTAGACAGACCATTGTAGCTGGCAAATATCTAAAACCCACTCAAAGTGGACCTCCCTGTAAGACCACAGCAGCTATGGAAATGCGCTAAAGAGTCTCTTATTTGTATATAAATCTGATAGAACCTGAAACCCAAGGCTTACCCCTCGGCGGCCTATGTCCCAGTAGGGATCGGTGGGAAGCGTGCGAGTCACGAACCACGGCCGTTAAATACACACACACACACACACACACCCGTTCTTGGGGACAAGTCACAATATTAGGAATCAAGATATCTTCATATTGTCAGGCTCATTAGGCCGCTTCGTGTTCGCGCCTTACTACCGTCTATGCTTCGTAATACGGACCGTAGTTAAACCAACAGTATGCGTTGCATGCGTAGGAAATATTGCCAATAAGATTCTGTTTTTTTCACAATATTCAATAAATCTCATATTGACGTGAGAATTGTGACCATCAAGAATCAGTAGGCGCCATCCCCGGCTTGCTTGAGATCTTGTTAATTTGATTTGGCTGAAGATTATACTGCTCAATCTTGCAATTTATAAGCTCAAAATAGGAAGGATAACTCCAGGCGCAATATGCTCTTTTTCGGTTACTGTCAATGCCTGTAGAATAGCGAGAGATCAACGCATTTGGATGCTTGTTTAACCAGCGAGAAGCCCAGTTCTTTCCAGGCTTTCTACCAGTTATCTCATGCGCAAATTTTACAATCATATAGGGCGTAGGAGGCAGGCCTTTCTCGCAGAGCATTTCTATCCATTGTATAAGCTTTTTAGATTGGTAGTCGTTGAGTAATCGTTGATTATCGTAATGCGCCTCTTTCGAGCCCGTAAGGCCTCGGTATCTTCTTGAGAGCAAGTTCGATCAACACCATATATTTTTGCGATTAAAGTGAAATTAATCTGTTTGCCTTCTCCGAAGGAATTCAAATAATCAACTGCATCCTCGATTGCACCCATTTCGACTGGTTTATCGCGCTTTGAAATCCGTGTTGTTTTTCGCGTTTTGACGCGATACCGTGCACGAGACGGTGAAGCACTGTAATATTTAACTACGTAGTAGTAGTAACTACTTGTCCCCGTCGCTTCCCCCCTGTTCGCTCAAGGGCGGGCAGCAGGATTAGACCATGCATGACCCAATTCCTTTCTGCATTCTTTGTAGCACATGTGATTAGCTCATTTATCCATGTCTGGTTTAATTCCCAAGAGTACAACCAGGCTTAACTATAAACTGCAAGCTTCGCAATAGTTTCAACTAGCACGGCCTCGTCACTATTTGCCGTCTATTAACACTTATGGCCTCTGGACAAATGAACTGCGCTCCACCAACCAAGTTCGATAGTCCATCAACCCAGGAAATTCCTTTCTGCACTGAACTACATCCCCGCCATATCCGTTCTCTTCAAACCACCGAAACATGTCTCCCACAGTGTCCTTCTTGAAGAACTTCACCGCAGACCCGATTGGACACGGCACCATGGGCATACTGAAACCTAGCACCTCCTGAAAAATAACACCCGCTTCTGGCTGGGTCAGCTCGTCCCCGACCAAAGTCATCGCCACATTGCGATATTTATCAGGATGAATAAACGCTTGAGCCGCTACATAGCCGATATCTTTTGTGGAGATGAGTTGAAGAGCTTTGTTCGGGCCCATCTGCTCCCACATCCGGGCAAAGCCCTTTCCGTGAATATCGGCCGTCATATTCTCAAAGAAGGTGACTGGTCGGAGAATTGAGTAGGTCATACCTTGCGGGCTAGTAGCGGCCATTTTCTGCAGATGCTTCTCAATGTTGAACTTAGCAGCGAAGTTCTTGACGAAGGTGGGATCTATTTCTGATTTCTCTGTTCCACCACGATCGCCGGAGGCGTAGACAAAATGCTGAACGCCGCGGGCGACAGAGGCTGCCACCAAAGCTTTGCCCTGCTTTTCTTCCTCTGGAGAGTTGATCTGGACCCCAAAAACACCCCACACTGGATTGCCGTTAACAGTGGCCTGGTCAAAGATTGAGTCCGGATCGGCCAGGTCGCCGGCGACAACGCATACGTTAGGTCTGCGAGCCAGGGCCTGTGCGCTGCGGGAGGTAGTGTCGCGCGTGACGGCAATGATGCTCAATATTTTGTCACTGTCGTCTGCGGCGAGGAGGGCATCAATGATGGCAGAGCCCTGCTTTCCTGTTGCGCCAGTGATAAGGATTGTCCTAGGAGTTGGTGTGGCCATTGTTGGGCCTGTGAAATTTGATGCGTATTATGTTGTAGGTTCCAGCGGGATTAACTGACAAGTCAATGGTTGAGGTGATAGTAATGATTGATAAATAATAGAATGTATTCTTTCAGGCTTGGTCTGTGACTGTGCTGACCAAGTCCATAGAATATCCATCGACCGCTGTCCATATTGTGACCTTTATATGGGTTTAACGGCCCTAATTGCGCATACAATTATTAGAACAACCTGATCGGCACAATTAAACAAGCCGTGACGGATTCGAGCACGGGAAGTGCTGAAGGAGAGAACTGAATCGGCCGTAGCGACTAGATTCATGGTCGGGAGCGGGGGAATGGATGAACCGCAGTGTCTACTACGGCTGACCCGTGGTGATTTTGTTAGTACGATTTTCTTACAGGGTTTAGATGCCAATGGATTCTGCCCATCAATTTTTCTTACTAAGCTAATATTTTGTATGGCCACCTGCTGCATCTATTACAGCCTGACATCTTGCCTGCATGGAATCAATCAAATCCTTTAGAAACTGCTCTGGCAGTACATCCCAAGAAGCCCGTACAACCTCACGTAATTGATCATAAGAAAGAGTTTCCTCTTCCGGATACTGCCCCTGAATCCAATCCTTCATCCAGTCACATAAAGCTTCAATTGGATTAAGATCTGGGGAGAATGCAGGCCAAAAGATAGGATAGATATCCCGAGGTTGAAGCTCCTCAATCGCATCCTTATTTGCATGTCCTAATCCGCCATCCTGCATAAGCTATAGAAATGTAGATTGCTGTCGATTGAAGCAAATATAGCCATCCATCCCCGTTTCTGAGAGTGAGCAACACGTAAACAAGTCTCCTCTAATTCTTCACCAGCTTTCCTAGTCACCCAGGTTCTTGTATGGAACCCCGGAGTAACCCATGTCTCATCAGTCCAAAGGCTTCGGTTCCACTGTTCAATTATCCAATTTATATGCTCAAGAGCCCAATCAAGACGTACGCGTTTATGTTGATCTGACAGAGGAGGCTTAGCTAGAGCCTTACAACGCGTATATCCTCGTTTTTTGAGTGCTCGACTTAGAGCAGTTGTTCCAACAGGAAGCTCAAACTGTTATATGACCTTATAATAAGGCATACGACGCGTACTTTTTGAAGAGCTAATCCATTCAATAATCTTATCAACACCAGCCTCGGATAGTTTCGGAATCTGGCCACGGGCTTTTTTAAAGTTGCTTGCTGATTTTGACATATATATTGAACCTGGCGATAGCTAATTTGAAGCTGTGAAGAGATTTGTGAATAGGTAAGCCCAGCATCTCGTAGTGTTAAAACCTGAATACGGTCATCTCTTCTTGTAAGGCGCGTTGAATTGTGATTTGCTTCACTAGCAGTAGCTAGACTTGTAGAAGGGGGGTCAGGCTCTGGGTTGATGGCCATATTGATGGATTAGAGAGAGGATAGCTTTCCTAGAGCATATAAACTATATAACTGTCGGTTTATCTACGTCTAGTCGCTAGCACTAGTCACGTAGAACAGCTATTCCGACAAGCTGACGAGCCTAATCAATATGGTATAGAATTCCTGATATTGATGACTGCCCCCCAAGACTAAGGGAGACGGGGGATAGCTAGCTACATATAAACGCTATCAGGAGGGGTAAATATTAGGCTGAAATCTAGGTGCCCAGATATATGCCTAAAGGTGCCTTTTAGACCTGTAAGATTGAACAGTCGATCTTTCTGCCTCGTTTGAAAGCCGGATTATCTGACACACCCCCTCAGCTGCAGAAAGCAACTACTTGCAAAGCTGGAATAGCTTCATAAGTTGTTAGGCACATCATTAAGAGAAAGTAATTCTTCAATATCTGGGTTCTTCATATCCTTTTGCTGGGGAGTGAGATAGCTATTAATATCCTCTACTCCAATTTGATTGAGGAACTTTTAGTATTCCTGTTTACTGAGTGCCTTGGTCAGACTGTTGGCAATCATATCTTTTGTGGGCATGTAGTGCACTTAGATGTCTCCCTTCTGCATCTCTTGTCATACCTAGTAATTATAAATATCAATGTGTTAGAGCTTTATACACAGTCACAGAGCGTCCTTCTTCAGCAATCCTAGAGTTTGCTGGTTATCACAGAAAATATAAAGAGTAGGTGTTCTAAAACATATCTCCAACTCTAGAAGCAATCAAAGGACATATTTGTCTTCTTTCACCCCCTAAGCAAGAGCTAATAGTTTAGCTTTAGTGGTTGACATTGTTACTATATCCTGCTTATTCACTTACCATCCTATTATTTCACCAAAAAGTGTCATGACGTATACTTGTGAGCTCTTATAGTTAAGTATATTATCTGTAAAGGAGGTGTCTATTAATACTGAATAATCTTCACCTCCTCCGAGCCTCAAGGCGTACGCACAATAACGTTCGAGGTAGCATAAAACCTTGTTAGCAGCTTGATAGTGCTTTGGTCCAGGATTTGACAAGAACCATGAAAGCCATAAGATAGTAAAAGTCATATTAGATTGAGTGCTTACTGCCACATACATGATTGAGCTAACTTTCCATTGATATTGATAGTTACTTTTGTAGGTGGCCATTCCTTTGTATAGGAGTAATTCTTCTTAAGTCATTAGTGTGTCGTCAGTTTGTCGAGTGTTGGCTAACTTCACAATTTTATTAATATAGGTGGCTTGACTGAGCCAGATCACCTTATTGCTTCGATCCTATATAACTCTTATACCTAGAAACCACTCCAGGTCTCCTCCTCTGGATATTTTATATTTAGCATGAAGTTGGTTCATGACTAAGTCAGCTTCTGGTTGGTGGCTCTTCTTATATATAATAACGATATTGTCTACATAAAAGAACAGTATGATCCCAGATTTTAACATGCAACACAGTTTGTGAGGCACTGTTTTGAAACCCAACTCTATGAGGGTGCTAATAAGTTCCTTTTACCATAGGAGTGGTGATCTATGTAATCTATAGAGAGCCTTGTTCAGTCAATATATTTTTCTAGACTCATAATATCTAGGAGCTATTCTTATAAAGATCTCTTTGTCTAGTATAGCATTAACGAAGGCATTAACAGCGTCATATTACTCAATTAAACTACAAGACGGCAAATCGACCGCAGGAAACGGAGCTGCTCGACTCCGT